>NC_056745.1:1308011812-1308036812 GCF_019279795.1 Protopterus annectens | reverse complement strand
CAAAATGAACTGGTACCTCACGTAAGTGTCATGTTTAATCATAGCCTCACCTCAGGTTTCGTGCCCACTGAGTGGCGCACACCTACAGTTATCCCACTCTACAAGGGGGGATCCACCTTGGATCCTGAAAACTACTGCTCCATCAGTCTAATGAGCCTCATCTGCAAGGCCATGGAATGTATTATCATGGGACTTAAACAAAGACATTGGCAACCTTCAAACACTGGACCACAAGCAGTTTGGGATCGTGAAGGGCCGATCTTGTCTCCTGAACCTGATTGACTTCTTCGAATCAGTCTCCAGAGCTGTGGACAAGGGTAAGGTGGTCTAAACAGCCTATCTGGACCTCGCCAAGGCCTTCAACACCATCCCCCACTCTGGAATCATAGATAAACTTACAAAGCTGAGCATTAATCCCTATGTCACTCGATGGGTTGCCAACTGGCTTACTGACAGAACCCACACTGTAAAAGTAGCCAACTCCAAATCCAGCTCCAGACAAGTGACAAGTGGAGTACCTCAGGGTTCAGTCTTGGGACCACTCTTGTTTGGCATCTACTTCTCTGAAGTACAGGCCAACACTAGGGGACTCTGGCTAACAAAGTTTGCAGATGACTGCAAACTGGGAGCCATTATTGAATCCCCAAATGATGTGGATATTCTACAAAAAGGACTTACAGAAACAGATGCTTGGTGCCAGAGCCATGGGCTCAAGCTCAATGCCAAGAAATGTATATTTATCCCCTTTGGGAAAAAACATGTATCCGTGAATTACCACACAGGTGGCAGTACACTAAACGCCAAAAGTGTGATAAGAGACTTGGGGACACAGGTGGACAGTGGTCTCACCTTCGATAACCACATCAACACAGCAGCCAGAAAATCCTTCTATGTGGCACACCTTATCACTAAGGGCTTTTCATCCAGAAAAAAAGAGGTCATTATCTCACTGTACTCATCCCTCATTAGACCGATTAGAGAATACAATGCCCCGTTTGGTAAGAACCTCTCAAGACATCTGCAACAACTGAAAAGGCCGCAGAAATACCTCACTAAAAGAATCACAGGCCTAAAGCAGATGCCTTATGTTGACCGTCTAAAAAAACTCCACCTATACCCTGTCGCATATTGTCTACTCAGAGGTGATCTCTGCTTAACATACAAGGCCATGTCAAACCCAGAGCTGCTAGACATGCTACACTTAAATAAATCCCAATCCCTCAGAGACACATGCTCCAGGGATCTAAACCTTGTCATCACAATGAACAAAACATGATGGAGGGATAGGTTCCTGACCCAGAGACTCCCCAGACTCTGGAATAGATACATGTCAAGCAGAGTGCCTCTTTGGCCGTCTTCAAAAGGAACCTTGATGATTGGATGGGAGATAAGAAATTCACCCTGGGGTCATGTCAGTCACCCTTCTAGACAGGGGTCCAGGGAAGCAAATACTGTGGGAAGAAATATCAAGGGAATTTTTATGGCTAGCCTTGTATAGGCTGTATGGCCGATAGCCTAGTACCAACTTATGAACCTATGAAGTTGTTTTCTTTTTTGGAGGTTGGGTAAAAGTTGCTTTTTTGGAGGGGTGGGATTCAGCGGATGTAGATTGTTAGAGAACCAGCTTTTCACTTTTCACTGAGTACAAGATATCTATAGTGATAGTTTGTAGCTGATATGTGATAGTCTGATGTTAACCTTACCAGACCCCAATAAAGGAGCACATTTTGAAGCACTACCAGCCATTACCTTTTCACAAATTTCTGTCAGAGGAGTATATTAGAGTGGAGCCATTATATTGTATATGTCATGCTTGTTGAGAACATGTGCAAACATTGTTTATCAAAATGTTACAAAAGAGAGGACAGAGGATAGAGCCTTGTGGGACACCAGCATTTATGGAAGATTAGGAGAAGTTACTAACAGCCATTTTACTTTTTTATGTCTGTCTGACAAGTAGCTAGAAAACCATTTAACCATTGTGACAGAGAGGCTCATGTTAGACAGCTTTGACAGGAGTTTGTTGTAAAAGACTGTATCAAAAACTTTGGATAACTCTAAAAAGAGAGTTAAGAGAAATTTATCATTGCCGCTGGCCTTACTGATGGTGTCCACAAAGGATACTAGGGAAGTCATGTTGTGTAGGGTGAGCAGTTTTCCTTGGAAAAGATAAGCAGAATTGTTTATGTAAACGTTTTCCCAATATTTTGGAGAGCGGCAATAGAATTGCAATGGGTCTGAATTTGGTGATTTTGTTGGAGTTCCCACCATTGAGAAGGAGCATTAAATGGAATTTCTTCTAGAGGGAGGGAATATGGGATTCCTATATGGATCTATTGATAATAATTGACAGAGGAAAAGCAATGGAGTCAGCAGATAACATGAGGTATTCTGGAGGGAAACTTTACAGACTGGAAAATGTGAAATATGTTTGCACAGAGGAGATTCCTCAAAACTTTGGGATGAAACTTGTGAAGAAGTAATGGCTGGTAGAACTATGAAATGTACTCCTTTATTGGGGTCTGGTAAGGTCAACCTCAACATTAACCATGAAAACCACAAAATCCGACCTTTGATAGAATGATAGTAATACGTTACAACATTGATACTGACATATAAAGGATATTGCAAATGCAAATTAGATAATGTTCTTGTATTTTAATAATCTGACAGACATATGGGGGCCTGCAACACGCTTTGTATATAAACAAAATAATAATATAATGAATAAAGTGGAAAGTCATAATAATTTTATTAATAGTAAAAATAATGATACATGAATAGAAGTGGGGCATACAAATGTGGTTGCTGCAAACAATGTACATTTATAAATGAAAGAGAAGTGACTGCAATTAATTATAATAAGGTAATTATGTGGTATGGGTATTATGATTTATAGGCTAATCACCTCTCAGGCATTTTTAAACCTAGCTATGCACCCCAAATCCCTGACAAGTTTTGAGTTCCTTGGTAGGTGAAAGCAGGGGCTTGGGAGATGAACCAATTACACATTAGCTGTATCCATTAGAGACATAGTTGCCAAACCAGAGGTGAATTTCCAGCAACCCATCCAATTGTCCATGTTAGACTTGAATTGGATTAGGAAGGAATTCTGCTTCACATGGATTGGGAGCCTGTTCCAGACAAGGGTAGTCTCTAGGATACATACATGTCTGTCCAGCAGGTCCTATTTATATCATATTCAAGCCTTGAGCCTTTGGGTGGGTAATTCTGGTGCTGTTTTGCAGATATTTATTTATTTATTTATTTAACATTTGTTAACCAGGAAAGTCCAACTTTGAACAAAGCCAATTTTCAGTGGAGACCTGGGGAGAAACGCTCCAGACGCATGTCTTGGTAAGGTGGGAAGAAACCAGAGCATCCGGATGAAACCCACATGAATGCAGGGAGGACATGCAGACTCCATACAGAAAGCATTCCAGCCAAGAATCGAACCAGGCAACATCTTCCTGTGAGGTGACAATGCTACTGCTGCACCACTGTGCTGTGATATTTAGGAGGTTCATTAGAAGCAGGTTTGTGGATGCCTTATATGCCAGGAATAGATCTCCCCTCAACAGCCTATAGGAGACAGAATACAGGTATAGGGCTTTGAGGCAGTCTACACAAGCCATGTTATTTGCACCATGTATTCTTTTGGTGAGGAACTTCTGTTGTTGTAGCTGGAGGACTGATTATTTAGCTAAGTGCACTACCCGTGAGACCAAAAGGAGCATATGCACAAGGACAAATGAATGAGATTATGATATCTATAAAAATGACCAAAACAGTGCTTTGAGCATGCCCAGAAATCTCCAAATTGTAATAGATTTGTATTATTGTATTTTATATTTGTTTACCAGTATAGTACACTAAACAAACATGACGAATTTCAGTCTCAACCCAGGTCAGAATAAAGCAACAAAAAACAGCATGTATAATCAGACAAATGGTTAGAGAGGAAACATTTCAAAAGGGTTACTACACCAAGCTTAAGTAGATTGTTCTGAAACTATACAAGAGGTGGTTGTGTACATATATATCTCTGAATGTATGCACACATGTATATATCTGAATGTATACACACATGTATACATATGAATGTATGCACACATGTATACCTCTGAATGTATGCACACGTCTACATCTGAATGTATGCACACATGTATACATTCGAATGTATGCACACATGTATACATCTGAATGTATGCACACATGTATACATATGAATGTATGCACACATATATACATCTGAATGTATGCACACATGTATACATCTGAACGTATGCACCCATGTGTACATCTGAATGTATGCACACATGTATACATCTGAATGTATGCACACATGTACACATCAGAACGTATGCACACATGTATACATCTGAAAGTATACACACATGTATACATATGAATGTATGCACACATGTATACATATGAATGTATGCACACATGTACACATATGAATGTATGCACACATGTACACATCTGAATGTATGCACACATGCATACATCTGAATGTATGCACACATGTATACATCTGAACATATGCACACATGTACACATTTGAACGTATGCACACATGTACACATCTGAATGTATGCACAAATATACATCTGAATGTATGCACACGTACACATCTTAATGTATGCATACATGCACACATCTGAATCATCTGAATGTATTCACACATGTATACATCTGAATGTAGGCACACATGTATACATCTGAATGTATGCACATGTGTATACATCTGAATGTATGCACACATCTATACCTCTGAATGTATGCACATATGTATACCTCTGAATGTATGCACATATGTATACCTCTGAATGTACGCACACATGTATCCATATGAATGTATGCACACATGTATACCTCTGAATGTATGCACACATGTATACCTCTGAATGTATGCACACATACAGTACACACACACACACAAACACACACACACACATATATATATATATATATATATATATAAAATGAGTGTGTGTGTGTATACATACATACATATATATATATATATATATATATATATATATATACACACACACACACACACACACACACACACACACACACACACACATCTGAATGTATGTAAACATGTATATATATATATATATATATATATATATATATATATATATATACATACATCTGACTATGTGTACATATATACATCTGAATGTATGCACACACACACACACACACACACACACACACACACACACATATATATATATATATATATATATATATATATATATATATATATATATATACATACAGTAGCCAGGTTTTTGTGATATAAAAATTCAGACCACAATAAATAATTTCCAAACTTTTTCCACCTTTAATCAGACCTATAACATGCACAATTCAATTGAAAAGCAAGCAAATCTATTAGAGGAAAAAATATAAAAAAATAAAAAGGTACAATAAGCTGGTTGCACACGTGTGCACACCCTTAAACTAATACTTTGATGAAGCACCTTTTGATTTAATTACAACATTCAGTCTTCTTGGACACACCTACCATCAATTAAAGAGACTCTGATTAACCCCAAATAAAGTTCAGCTGTTCTAGTAGGATTTTCCTGACATTTACTCGGTTGCCTGCTACAGCAAAAGCCATGGTTTGCATAGAGATTACAAAGCATCAAAGGGATCTCACTGTTGAAAGGTATCAGTCAGGAGAAGGGTACAAAAAACATTCCACAACATTGGATATACCATGGAACACAGTGAAGACAATCATCAAAAAGTGGAGAAAATAAGGGACAACGGGGGCGTTGCAAAGAACTGGCTGTCCCTCCAAAACCAATGAAAAGACAAGATGAAAACTGGTCAGGGAGGCTGCCAAGAGACCTACAGCAACACTGAAGGAGCTGCAGGAATTTCTGGCAAGTACTGGTTGTGTACTACATGTGACAACAATCTCTCATATTCTCCATATGTCTGGACTATGGAGTAGGGTTGCAAGACAGAAGCCTTTTCTTACACAGAAAAACATACAGGCCCAGCTAAAATTTGCAAAAACAATACAGCAAGTCTCCCAAAACATGTGGAAACATGTGTTATGGTTGAACTTTTTGTTCACAATTCCAAAAGGTACTTTTGGCACAAAAACAACACTTTGCATCACCAAAAGAACATCATGCCCACGGTGAAGCATGGTGGTGGCAATATCATGCTTTGGGGTTGCTTTTCTTCAGCTGGAACTGGGGCTTTAGTCAAGGTGGAGAGAATTATGAACAGTTCCAAATACCAGCCACTTTTGGCCCAAATCCTTCAGGTGTTTGCTAGAAAGCTTAAGATGAAGAGGAATTTTACCTTTCAACATGACAATAAGCATACATCCAAATTAACAAAAGAATGGCTTCACCAGAAGAAAATTAAAGTTTTGGAATGGCCCAGCCAGAGCCCAGACTTAAATCCAATATAAAATCTGTGGGGTGACCTGAAGAGTGCTGTGCACAAGAGATGCCCTCGCAATCTGACAGATTTGGAGCACTTTTGCAAGGAAGAGTGGGAAAATATTGCCAAGTCAAGATGTGCCATGCTGATAGACTCCTACCCAAGAAGACTGAATGCTGTAATTAAATCAAAAGGTGCTTCAACAAAGTATTAGTTTAAGGGTGTGCACACTTATGCATCCAGTGTGTTGTACGTTTTTTATTTTTTATATTATTTCCCCTAACAGATTTGTTTGTTTTTCAATTGAATTGTACAGGTTATAGGTCACATTAAAGGTGGGAAAAGTTTTTAAATGATTTATTGTGGTCTCATTTTTTTATTTCACAAAAACCTGGCATTTTAACAGGGGTGTGTACACTTTTTATATCCACTGTACACACACATACATACACACACACACACACACACACACACACACACACACACACACACACACACACACATATATATATATATATATATATATATTTATATTTATATACATCTGAATGTAAGCACAAATATATGGATGGTGCAATGGTAGCATTGTTGCCTCACAGCAAGAGGTTCTCCAGTTTGATTCTCGGCTGGTGTGCCTTCTGTGTGGAGTCTGTATGTCCTCCCTGTGTTTGTGTGGGTTTTCTCCAGGTGCTCTGGTTTCCACCCATGTTACAAAGACATGAGTCTGGAGTGTTTCTCCTTGGGCCTCTGCTGAAAATTGGCTTTGTTCCAAATCAGCCTTTCCTGGTAAACAAATGTTGAATAAATAACACTAAAATATACATCCGGATGAATACATATACATATTCCCTCTCAAAGGCCAAAAAGACAGAATCTATTGGACCTATTAGTATCCCAGGCTGCAGTCTACATCTGCTCCAGCAAGGATTAGCACCACCACTGGATACTCTTTTCGGTCATAGTCTGAGCACCGACTTCATCCCAGCTGAATGGAAAACAGCCACTGTTATTCCCTTGCATAAAGGTGGTGCTTCCGCTGACCCCGGGAACTACAGACCTATTAGCCTGGCTAGCCTTATTTGCAAGGCAGTAGAGCAAATCATCATAGACCTTATCAACAAAGCTATAGGTAATCTCCAAACACTTGACCCTACTCAGTTTGGATTTGTCAAATGGAGACCACGTCTGTTAAACCCAGTGGACTTCTTCAAGACATTCACCAAGGCCCGGGAAAAGGGGAAATCTGTGCATACAGCCTACCTAGACTTAGCAAAGCTTTTGACATTATCTCCCACTCTGGCATCATTGATAAACTCATCCAGCTAGGTATCAACCCTTATATCATTAGATGGGTCACTAAAAGGCTCATTGATAGAACCCCTATAGTCAAAATATGGGAATCCACCTCCAACAGCAGACCTGTAACCAGTGGTGTTCCACAGGGATCAGTCCTGGAACCTGTACCATTTGGAATCTATTTCTCCAAAATACAAGCAAAAACTAAAGGTCTGTGGCTGACAAAGTTTGCTGATGACTACAAACTCAGAGTGGTCAGAGAATCACCAAATGATGTCAACATCCTAAAAGAGGGTCTTACACAAACAAATGATTGGTGCCAAAGTCATGGCCTTAAACTCAATGATGAAAAATGTATTATCATCCCTTTCATTAAGAGTGATGTTCCTGCTAGCTACAACATCAGTAGCAACACTCTAAGTACGCACTCAGTGGTGAGAGTCCTGGGCACACACGTTGAAAGCAACCTTACCTTTGATCAACGTGTCTCCACCATGGTAAAAAGGAAAAAGGACGATTGCTCATCTCATAACATAGGGAATTGCCTCCAGAAAAAAAAAGAAGTTATAACCTCCCTGTAGTCTTCCCTCATAAGGCCAATAATTGCATACAGCACCCCTTTTGGAATGTACATTTCCAAGCACCTGCAGCAATTGGAGAGAACACAAAGCTTCCTCACAAGGAAATTCAAGAAATTCAGCATGTGTCCTATGTGGATCAGCTGAAATCACTGTTATTTTACTTTGTTTCATATAGACTACTCAGAAGTGATCTCTGCCTTGCATATAAGGCAATCTGTAACTCTGAAACCAACCCAGGAAGGTGTCCGACAAAACTGGTAAACACAAAAAAGACACCAAGGGATCACAGGCAGCAAAAAAACGATAGTACGTCTCTCTCAAAATATAGCACAACTGCTGAACAGAAAAACACCACCACAAAATACTTTTTAACGCTTTAATTCAGATCCATTTTCGTCGAACACTTCATCAGAAATAAAAAATACCCACACTTCACCTCTTATATACAAGCTTCAATTAAGAAATCAATTGAATCAATTAAAATAATTAAGCAATTAAGCATATCAAATTGTAAAACAAACAAGTAAAAACAGCATTCGAAATTAATGCAAAAAATTAAAAAAACATGATATATGCAATCATTATGTTCGTGTTTTACTGTACAGTATACAACAAAAAGTGCCGCATGGTTTCTAATATCAAAACCAAAAATATATATTTATGTAGAACATGTATGGCTAAAATTATATACATAGCAAGAGTGTCACAAAATTCATAGTTTAGCTGCTCTCAGTTTGAGTATTGGTGCAAGGGAAACCATGTCGTTAAGACCTGGGAGCTTGGTTGATTCTAACACAATTTGCCAAAAAAGCTCCCTGTATTCAACCCTGGTCTCCCACATACCACCCCTAGGATCACACTGTGCCACTTCCAAAACAAAGAATTGGAATTTGGATCTAGTACAAAGGCAAGAATGTTTATAAAGTGCATTACTTTCTTTCTTCATTCTGATCTCATATAAATGCTCGTAAATTCGTTGTTTGAGCTTTCTTTCACTCTTTCCTATGTAAAATGAGCCACAAACCATGCATACTGCCAAATAAATAATACCCTTGGTGTTACAATTGACAAAAGAATTTAGAAACAGTCTCTTGTCCCTTACCCTCAGATAGTAACTCTCTCCAACTAACAGGTTTGGGCAATATTTACATGCACCACATTTAAACAAACCTTTCTTATTAGAAGACGTGCAAGATTTTAAATCCATATAACCATTTTCCAAATAATTTTTTATTGTTTTCCCTTTTCTATAAACAAATTTCAGTTTATCAGAAAAAATATTATTTAAATCAGAGATTTTTGAGAAATTCTCCCATTCCCTTTCCATGATTTTTCTAATAGAGGCTGATTGTCCATCAAAAGTGGTTACCATACTGTTGGTGTAAATGTCTCCAACTTGAGACTTACTTGGTAAACTCACTTGCACACAACCAGTGCCCAGAATCAGAGCAAATCTAGAATTTCTAGCCAAAGAAACTTCTTTGTAGACTTCGTCTATAAGTTCATTTGGATAACCCCTATTCTGAAACCGAACCTTTAACCACTTACACTCCTTAAAAAACTCTTCATCTTCGGAAGACATTCTACTGAGTCTAACCAGTTGCCCCTTGAGTACTGCTCCTTTTTGGGAAAAAGGGTGTGAGCTTGTAAAATGGAGATATGAGTTCGAGAAGGTTTCCTTCCTAAATATTTTTGAAACAAAATGTTTATCCTTTTTAGTGATAGTAATGTCTAAATAATTCAAGGTGTCACTATCGAACTTGTAGGTAAATTTCAAAAAAATTGTAGTAGCACTAAGGTAGTTGACCATGTCAACAAAGGAAGCTTCATCCCCCCTCCATAAAAAACAAAGGTCATCTAGGAATCTACCATAGAGTAACCATTTCTCCTTGTAAATAGAATTCAACAAGAAAGACTCGTGGTGATTTTTCCATTTACAACTTTTCTTCTCTACCAGTTAATGATGTTACATTTAATTTGTTTTCTAAAGGTTTTGGGTTCATTCCTACTAAAAGGACAAATATGTTTAATTTATTGATAGATTTGAAATTATTTATTAGGAATAAGAACTTAGAACTGATATTTCAGGGCAACAGTGTTTGTAACCAAACCAATAGTTTAAGACGAAGAAGTACATTTAACCCCCCGGTACACCCCCAACTTAAAAACCTGGAGAATGTCCTTGAACATACATTCAGAAAAGCACTTGCACACAATTATGTGAATTATAATTTAACATTAGAAGAGAAAAATATTTTGGATGTCATTAGTAAGGACAGGACTCTCCAAGTGATGAAACCTGATAAGGGAGGGGGTGTTGTATTTATGGATCAAATGTCATATGAGGGTAAAATTTTGGAAATTCTTAATAATTCAGACAAATATGTTAGAATTTCTATAAACAAAATCAATACAGCTTACAAGAAGATTTATTTGCTCTTGAATGACTTGCTTATGGAAGGTCTTATTGACCAAGCTAATTATAGATACCTATACGTTGATAAGCCAAGAGTGCCTGTAATTTTTGGCATTCCAAAAATACATAAAGATGTTAATGACCCACCACTAAGAGCAATAGTGGCAGCAGAGAGCTCAGTCACAGCATCCTTGGCTAAATACGTAGACACAAAAATTAAAAAACTAGTTTCTAAAAATCAGAATATTCTTAAAGATTCTTGGGACCTACTTAGAAAACTAGACCATTCCTTGTGTTCCACTGAACTTTCTTTTGGAACAATGGATGTGGTGGATCTTTTTACAAGCATACCCCATGATACTGGCTTGGAATGGTTTGAAGAAATGCTTGTTGATTACAACGGGCTTACTAACAATGAATTTAGAACAGTGTTGGTTCTCATGGAAATTGTATTAAAACATAACTTTATTTATTTTGCTGGTGAATATTACAAACAAGTGAGTGGTATAGCTATGGGGGCCCCTTGTGCCCCCACTTATGCGAATATCATCATGGCATATTGGGAGAACAATTTCTTGTTGAATTCTATTTACAAGGAGAAATGGTTACTCTATGGTAGATTCCTAGATGACCTTTGTTTTTTATGGAGGGGGGATGAAGCTTCCTTTGTTGACATGGTTAACATTATTTAAGAAACATCAAATATTTTGTAAAGAGTAAATACAGTTGTAATTCAAAAGCAGTGGTCTATTTAGCTATCTGTAATTCATGTCCAATATTTTATATTGGAAAAACTGAGTGGCGTCTCACTCAAAGAATATATGAACATGAATATGCCATAAAGAGAATCAACTTAAAAACAATGCTTTAGCAAAGCATGCCAGTGAGTTTACTAGCCATCAATTCTCCTTTATGCTATAGACCATGTGAACATTGTGGAAAAGGAACCATGGGGGGGGGGCGTATCTAGAACTCAAAGAACTAAAATGGCAAATTAGAGTTCAAGCTGATAAATGGCCAGGAATTAATGAATGCACTTCCATAGCACCGTATTAAAAATAAAAGCACTACAAAGAAAGAACATTTGTTAATGACATGCATTTTTTTAAGTTATTATTGTATGTTATTACAAATGTTCCTTCATTAGTAACCATTTACATTGGCCTTGTCTAATATTTATGAATGATATTGTTACATGTAACATAATTATATAGTTTTCTTACATGTAAAAAATTTTTATGACATTTTAAACATTTTTAAATTTTAAATATTTTTAAATGTTTATTTATTAGGTGGCAACCGGGAAAAGCCAAAAGAAGAAGAAGAAGCAGATTTATTAGGTATTTAATATATATATATATATATATATATATATATATATATATATATATATATATATATATATTGTGACAATTTCAAGTTATTTGTGAGCAAATCCACATATTAGGTTGATATGAAATAGAAAACTCAATATGATTATTTATGTTTTGATTTGATATTTACTATATATATATATATATATATATATATATATATATATATATATATATATATATATGTTAATTTATGTTAATGTATTATAATGAGAGCCCAATGGAAAACAAAGTGGCTATATAAAAGGAAGTGATGTAACACATTTTAAATGTCTGAGGAAGTTTAACAGAGATTTAAACGAAAGCGCTAACACTGTTTATTTTACCATTAAAGTATAAATTGTTTTGTACCATTCAAGTTCGTGGTTTGTAGCTAAGGAGACGTGGTGCATTGGCTTTTTCAATTTTAAATATATATAAGTAGTCTCAAAGGTTAAAATCTTCTCTAGAAGACCAGTCACAATGAAAAGTTTAAATATATTTAATAATAAATGATAAAAGATTATGAAAATCATATACATCTATTTATAACAAACACCAGAGTTTCAGTCACAGGAAATATTAAAAATAACACAGATGGATAGATTCACATAGATACAGAAAAAAAAACAGTATTTAACTAATTTCAATATATTTTCTTGACTGACATAAAGAATTACTGTTTCCTACTTACTTAATAAAGCAAGGCAATATGAAGTAGGTGAGTGGGTAACTTGGAAGAAAAAAGAAGGGTAATAAAGAAATGCAGGATAAGAGTGAATCATCTCCTTTAGACTTATTTTAGACTTTTTTGCAGGTGAAAACCCCCTTCACCAAATGATGTGGGGACATGTCCCCCTTCACCTGATGATGTGGAGATAAGACCCCCCCCGAACGTAGATATACTAAAAACAGAGGAAAAGGGGATAGTTTGAGAAATAGCCAACTCGGACTAAACATATGTAAGTCCATCTCTGACCATTCAATCTCTGCATTATGGGACTCTATGTAACATATCCTGACACTTCAAATGGTTACCAGCTGTTTGTATTCCTGTTCCAGAACTGAATGTGGATTGTACCATTTGATGGGTGCTGCATTCTTGCTGTGCCGTTCTTTGGGTAAGACATTAAATGGAGGCTGCTTGAATTGGTGTAGGTGACATGGATGTAAGAGAAATACTGAAAAATATAGGGGTACTTATATCCCATATTTACATATTTACATATTTTAAAAATGATGCAAATATAGATTTCTTTCATCTATTTAACCCCCAGCTCATATTGTCATAATCAAACCTTTATTCTTTTTATTACATTGCTAATATCCTACCTTATTTTACAATTATATGAAAAACATCTCTCTTTCCATTCAAGAATTTATTCTTGTGGCCACGTCTTATAATTCATATTCAGTTTGTTAAATGAATGAATTAATTAATTTACTTATCGTTTATTGACCAGGAAAGTCCAACTAGGACAGAGACTATTTTCAGCTGTGGCCCAGGGAGAAATGTTCCAGACGCATGTCTTTGGAATGTGGAGGAAACCCACACAAATGCAGGGAGGACATACAGACTCCACACAGAAGGCACCCCAGCTGAGAATCAAACTGGAGAACCTCTTGCTGTGAGACAACAATGTTAACCGCTGCACCATTGCACCACCCAGTTCAGGATTTTTTGTTTACATTTTGTAATAAACGTACATAATTATTTCCATTATTTTACTCCTTTTCCCTCTATAACATTTTCTCACATGCCATTTAAAATGCTGGAATATTTATAGGTTCATGGGAAATTGCTAGGTATGTGGTACAGGAGACCATTGAGGAACTTAGACAATTCCCCGGCTTCCCTACACCACCATCTCTGGGTCACACAACAGGCAAATGAAGGATGAGTGAACCAAACCCTGTACCACATGAAGCAGGTCACTAACAGCCAATAACTGTAATCCTCTGTACTGACTGCCAGATTTTAACCAACAACACATATAAACAGAGGGTACAAGATGGGGTAAGAGACTGACAAATGAAAAGAATGTTGAGGAATACAGGACATTTTACAGTTATGCTTTGTCCTTTGTCAGGTAATAACACCAGAAACAAAAATGTACTCTCCCCTTTCTAAAGCAACAAAGTAATCCAAAGTATTATCTGAGAGTTAGCACACTGACTATGCATAAAACATTTGTTTCCTCGTGGTAAGTCTGACCACTACATTAGAATGTGCTAATTATTACCTTTGTTTCTCTAAATGTCTCTCGGTTTGCACATTTGCAAATATCTATGAAGTGATTTATATGTGTAAAAGGATTCAGTGAGGCAGATAAGTACGACCATGTACACTTCAAAGAAAGTGGGTTTCATTGGCTAGACATAAAGTGACATAAATAGGTACCACCCACTCTCACAAACAAGAGTATAATCCTCTGAGTGACTGGTCATTTTACTACTGAATATCGAGATTGTTTAAGGACTGATCTCATCTTCTTCTTCACATATTTTGTTTTGGACCATAATATTCATGTGAGTCTGAAGTATTGCTGTTCAAAATGAAGTTTACAGCTGTCATTGCACTGTTCTGGATACATTGTAAGTAGTTTACCATATTTATTGTTGTTGCTTAATAACAACTACTATAGAGTGGAGTTATTAACCACTAAAATTATGTTTCTTTTTTTTTACATTGTCTGACTAAATTGGTTTAGTAAACAGTGCTAATGGGGAAAGTTCTCCATAATACCTGAGAAGTGCAGCTGAATAAAATGCCATCTTGTACACATAACATACTACACAGATACTAAGATTATGTTCTCATATATCATTTACTTCTGTTTGTTTGTTTGCTCAAAATGTTAATTGGTGCCACCAATGTCAGGATTAGGTCACACAAGTGAAGCACAGATTACAACTCCTCTTTTGGGAAGATTTATGATTCCAATCTGGTTGACAGGACTGTTATCACTGGACAGATGATAAAACTCAAGTAGATATTCTGCGTAATAAATAAACATCTCAGTAAAACAAGCTCCAGGTTTCATCCCACTGCACAATCATAAATTAACTCACTATCTTTAAATTATCATATTTCAGTGAATTACAACATTTTAGGTATAATTCCATTACCCAAATAAAACCCCATGTAACTCCCCTGAATGTTATAAAAGCTTTGTTTCATTGTATGACAATGGGCTGTGCAGAAAAAACACATCAAACTGGAGACTTATATGACTTTAGCTGTTTAAAAACAGGACAGAATGGGGTGCATTTATAGTCAGTGCTACAGAATCTCAAGGCTTGCTCTGTTCAATTTATCAAGTAAGGGTTAAGCCTAATGAACCACACGGCCTTACAAGATTAGGTACTGCAGCTCAGTGTAGAGAAACAATAGCATGAATAAAAGGGAACTGCAAACTGTTTCATTCATTCATTATTAATGTAGAAGTGGAAAGTAAAGCACATCACTAAGCTATGTGAAGTCAAAGGGATGTGGATCAGTTTGGCTCCACTTAAGGGTTCCTGTTTCTTTTGTTTGGAGGTGCTGCTAATGAAATTACCTACATGAGCTAATATACTTTTATATTACTAATAAGTCTCTTATGATTACTTCAAACCCAAATATAAAATAGCCTTAGAATATTCATATTCTAAGTAACGAGTCTTGGCAGCATATGTTTTGAATACATCCCCAGGAAGATTTTCTATTTATTTATTTACCGGGAAAGTCTGACTTGGAATTAAGCCAATTTTCAGTGTAGTCCCAGGGAGAAATGCTCCAAATGCATGTTTTTGAAACATGGGAGGAAACCGGTTTTACGTATTCTGTTATGAAATGCTTATCCAATTAAGATCAATCAAGCTCTACTGCTAAACAATACAAATGAAGATGTGCCATCACTAGTTATATCACCTAACTACAACCCTCTGTACCTTAAAACTCTTGTTGTCTTCATTCTAGTAAGTGCTGTTACTATCAATGCAAAACCTGAATGCATTTTCATCCATTTGTAACAGCTGTTATCATATTAATGTTTTACTAAGCGTATCATACCATTATGTACATAAACGTTAATGTGTTAACAATTATTACTTCTACATGAATTTGATGTGATTATATTTAATATACTTAAATAAATTAATAAATAGATTGGTCAATAGATAAAATCTGGTCAACTGCCGTTACACTTTAATATTTACTGGCAGGGCAGTAATGAAATAAATGCATAAAATAATAACTGTAGGATGAAAATGATCCTTATGTAATCTTGAGCCAGATAAAGCACTGCATTAAATACATTCAAATAAAATCATAATATGTATAAAACAAAGCATGAAAAAGATTCTTTAGTAGCTTCTTTTTTCTTCCAAGTTACCCATTGACTTATACCCACTTTCTTATTCTCTGTCTCTTATAAGATGTGCAAAATGCCTTACAACAGAGTGGGTTGATTAGACTGGTTAAAGTCTTTACCTCATAGACACAGAGTGCAGAGATTGATTTTGACCTCAGGTTATTGGCTAGGCTTAAAGATGGTCCTTCAGGGCAGTTAGCCTAGTATTCACTTATGAACCTTTGGAAGTAAATATTGCGGGAAGAAATATCCAGGGAATTGTTATGTCTAGGCTTGTATAGGCCCTAGGGCCGATAGCCTAGTACCAACCTATGAACCTATGATTGGAAGGGAAATAGGAAACTTACCCCGGGGATCACTCTGTGGCTTTGCTCGATGGGCACAGGAAAATAATTTTCTTGGGTGGCGAAAGCCAAGGTACCTTTTTGGCTAGGCTTATATAGGCCTTAGGGCCAATAGCCTAGTACCTACCTATGAACCTATGAACAAAACTAATAACCCCAAGTATTAGGTCTTTGAAACCAATGAGTTATTGAATCTTGGTAGACAGCCTGCAGGATTCAAACAGCTAGTGAAGAGTTGTGAATAATCTTTACAATCCAGTGATATACCTCTATAGCTCCACCCTGGTATGATGTTCTGCCATGAGACAGAGTACACCTAAGACAACCTGTGTGGGTGAGTAACTGACTCAGAGCCACACAGTAAGTAAATGGAGATGGAAAGAATCAAACCTTTGTACTATAAGAAGTGTTATATGTTAATGCTCTCTGCCTTTGTACTATAAGAAGTGTTATATGTTAATAGCTCTCTGCCTTTGTACTATAAGAAGTGTTATATGTTAATGCTCTCTGCCTTTGTACTATAAGAAGTGTTATATGTTAATGCTCCCTGCCTTTGTACTATAAGAAGTGTTATATGTTAATAGCTCTCTGCCTTTGTACTATAAGAAGTGTTATATGTTAATAGCTCTCTGCCTTTGAACTATAAGAAGTGTTATATGTTAATGCTCTCTACCTTTGTACTATAAGAAGTGTTATATGTTAATGCTCTCTGCCTTTGTACTATAAGAAGTGTTATATGTTAATGCTCTCTGCCTTTGTACTATAAGAAGTGTTATATGTTAATAGCTCTCTGCCTTTGTACTATAAGAAGTGTTATATGTTAATAGCTCTCTGCCTTTGTACTATAAGAAGTGTTATATGTTAATGCTCTCTGCCTTTGTACTATAAGAAGTGTTATATGTTAATTGCTCTCTGCCTTAAGATCTGCAATAGCCTTCTGACCAAATATCCTTCATCATGCATGTATTATTTTTATTTTCAGCAAGATTTAAACAATCCCTTCTAAGCATGAGTTTCTTTAAAATCAAGCATGGAGATATGACTGGTTTCTTTATGTTATTTATTTACTTCTTAGTAACTAAATTAACCCTGCTAAACAAGGTCCATTTTCAGAGGAGGCCTGGGAATTATTGCAAGAGACAAAGGAACAATTTGTATGATCTGTAAAATAAGTATAAATACATTGTAGTTGGCAATAATATGAAATATAACGTTTCTTTAAAATTTCATATACAGAGTTTATTCACATTTGTATGTTTTTCAACAACATGTAGCATGCTAATTGGGAGTAATTAGGTTAGTGACAGAGCTGATAAGGTGTTCATGAATACAGAATAGATGGGAAAGATTAATGACAAATAGTAGGTAGGAATTTGATTTCTTCTACCTAGGCTTGAATACGGTCTGCCTATCATTGCCCTAGGAACTTCACAAAATAACATTCAGTTTCAAAAAGCTAAACGTCAGATTCTCCATTTGATCCAGCTCTGCAGTAAAGCCAAACAGCATTACCGTACATTTAGTAAAGGAAATGGCTACCAGTGACTGACAGGACCTCACTGCTTCTAAATAGTCTTACCTTTACACTTCTTAATCAATAATTCTTTCCTTTCCACTCAATAAATTACACATAAAAGCTCCAACTATTCCCTTCAGAATTCTAACTCTCTCATTATTTCTAGACAATCCTTTACCATTGCTACTTATGAATGGTCCTTCTCTAAACTTGTTCCAGCTTGTTGGAGCTCTCTACTCAAACCTATCAAATAAGCTGAAAATATAATTTCTTACATCACATATCCCCATTCTTATTTGTTAAAGGAAGAATTTATACCCCATCTCCTAACTACAACACTAAAATGTTATATCCTACCTTGTTCCTTCCCTAACCTCCATTTCTAAGCATTAATCACATTAATCTATTATAACTTTGACAAACCCACTAATGAAACTATTCAAATGATCAATATTCAAAATCTACTAATGCATAAGTATCTTTTATACTGTAATAGTTGTCTTTATCTTCATGTGAATGTAATCTTATTAGCAAATATATGGGTAATTGGTAATGTATATGACGTAATATCTGCTCATATATTTTACTGGCTGTCTGTTTAAAAAGCTTGTAAAGTGTTGGCGCTTTTTCTCCTGGGCTTCGAATGAAAAGGGTTTTTACTGAAAAGGTTTTTTGACTAAACCCAGTTGGACAAACCCAGTAAACAAAAGCAAAATAAAAATAAAATAAATGACAGTAAATGTAAGTACTTCAGAGATAGTGGCAAAAGCACTTCTGTGCCTCTTCAACGCTACCGCTAAACTTTTTGCACTGCATGTTATGGCATACCATTTACAGTCTCTTCATATCTCCTAACACTAGACAAATGGTACACAACCGAGTCTAACTTCTTGTATTAAATTAAACCTACTCAGACAGCTTATCCTTTTACTAATATGTTTTCTGTTATTTTCTACATTTAACATTTACCTCAATCCTTCTTCACGACCAATTATGGGTTATTATGTAGTTGTTTAACGTGCATTGTACTTTATAGTATTTGTGTAGACAACTTGCATCATACCATGTTTTATCTGTATGTATTTTACTCTGCTTCCATTGTTTGCAATGTGTCATCATCTTATTGTAATCTGTATGTATTTTGTTTGTACTTTGTTACTGTCTGCTTGGCCTGGGTTGTGGCTGAAAATGGTCCTTGGACCAGTTCACATACCCAGTTAACAAACATCAAACAAATAAATACAATAATTAAGTGCAGTGAAATAGAAGTATGAGTTAATTTTATTAGTACTGGTAATTACTTAAGAAATCTTTTATCGGGTAGCTCTAGCAGGCAAACTCAGACCACAAGCAAAATGAAATCAGATTGGTAATTGGATGGCGCAGTGGTGCAGCGACAGCGTTGTTGCCTCACAGAAAGAGGTTCTCCACTTCGATTCTTGGCAGGGGTGCCTTCTGTGTGGAGTCTGCATGTCCTCCCTGCATTCGTGTGGGTTTTCTCCCACGTCACAAAGATGTGTTTAGAGTGTTTCTCCCCAGGCCTCCAGTGAAAATTGGTTTCATTCCAATTTGGACTTTCCCAGTAAACAAAATGTTAAAAAAAAAACAGACCACAGTAATATAAATATAAAACTTTTAATAACAATAAGCCACTTTCTTTTACATAATTTTAGTTATTTTAGTTATTTTTATTTATTTGACATTTGTTTACTGTGACAGTCTGACTGGGATAATATCTAATTTTCAGTGGAGACCTGAGGAGAAAAGCTCTACATTGACATAATATCATTACAATTTAATAAAGTTAATACAAAGTCCAGCACAAAAGAATGATATATAAACTAAATAAAAATTCAGCTTCAGTTTATATAATGTGAAACTATACATAAATGGTGCAAATATCTGGGAAGCTATAACAAGTTAAAAAAGAATGTTCTCAAGTTGCAGTTCATATAAATAACATTAAACATATATAATTACACTCTATGGAACAGAGATGTTTAGATAATATAGCCTAGACAAAACTATATTTGATCTTTTTCTGAGAAATTGATTTTAGTAATTCCTTTCTCTGAACATAGTCAGAGTCTGGTGGTGGTGGAAGGAAAGAGAGACTAGTTCAGCCGGGGGTGGTGCAGGAGCAGATCCAGGCTGTATTTAGGTGGTTCATAGGTTCATAGGTTCATAGGTTCATACTAGGCTATCTGCCCGAGGGCATTTACAAGCCTAGCCCATCGTTTTGTGGCTTACGCCACCCCTTTAGTATGGGGAACTATACCCATTATTTTGCTGTGCCTCTGTCGAGCAGTGACACTGAGGTAATCCCTGGGGTATATCTGCGATCTCCCATCCATTGGTCAAGATTTCTCTTGAACAAGGCCAGCGAGGTGCTCTGCCTCACATGTACCGGGATTTTGTTCCACAGCATAGGGAGTCTTTGGGTGATGAATCTATCCCTCCAGCACGTCCTATTAATAGCCGTGTCGAGGTTTAAGTCTCCCGCCCTTGTGGCTCTGATGGATCTAGATTTTTTGAGGTGAAGCAAATTCATCAAATCTGGGTTTGACATGGCCTTGTATGTTAGGCAAAGGTCACCTCTGAGCAAGCGGTAAGCGACTGAATAGAGCTGGAGTTCTTTCAGTCGGGCAGCATAGGACAGATTTTTGAGACCCTTTATCCTTTTCATGAGGAACTTTTGTGGCCTCTCCAGCTGCTGCAAGTGTCGGGTCAGATACATTCTGAATGGGGCATTGTACTCAATCATTGGTCTGATGAGTGATGAGTAAAGGGAGACTATGACCTCCCTTGATCTAGATGAGAATCCTTCATGATAAGGTGGGCAATGTAGAAGGTCTTCCTAACTACTTTAGCTACATGGGTGTCGAATGACAGACTACTATCAACCTGGGTCCCCAGGTCCCTGATAACTTCTTCTGTGCTCAGTGGATTGCCACCTATTTGGTAGCTAGGGGTAACCTTGTTTTTCCCGAAGGGTATGACTATGCATTTTTTGGCATTTAACTTTAGGCCGTGGCTCTGGCACCAGTTATCCGTTTCTGTGAGACCCTTCTGAAGGATATCTGTGTCAGATGTGTTTTCTACTATGGCGCCCAGTTTGCAGTCATCTGCAAACTTTGTCAGCCATAACCCTCCTGCGTTTGCTTGTACTTCGGAAAAGTAGTTGCCAAACAAGAGTGGACCCAGGACTGAGCCCTGTGGGACACCACTTGTGACAGGCTTTGAGTCTGACATGGTGCCAGCAACTCTGACCCTGTGGGTTCTGTCACTCAGCCAGTTTGCAACCCATCTTGTGATGTATGGGTTAACATTTAAGCTGATGAGTTTTTCAATGATACCCGAGTGGGGTATTGTATCGAAGGCCTTAGCCAGATCAAGGTAGGCTGTATGGACTGCCTTTCCCTCATCAATGGCTTTGGTGACTGTTTTGAAAAAGTCAACCAAGTTTAAAAGGCATGATCTGCCTTTGACAAAGCCAAACTGGGTTGGATCCAAAGTCTGCAAATTCCCTATGTCTTTATTTATGAGGTCCATTATGATCCTCTCCATGGCTTTGCAGATAAGGCTTGTCAAGCTAATGGGCGGTAATTTCTAGGGTCGGTGGAGGCACCGCCTTTGTGAAGTGGGACCACAGTTGCAGTGCGCCACTCCTGGAGTGCGTATCCAGAGGTAAGACTTTGATTAAACAGCTGTCCTAGTTGTGGGTTTAATTCCTCATTGAGTTCGTGGAGCACACAGCCGGGGACACCATCAGGTCCCATGGATGCTGTGTTTTTGCTTTGGAGAGAGCAGTTCTCACTTGCGCGCTGGAGATCTTTGGGGGCTGCAATCGTTTGGTATAGCTATCTCTCCTTTTGGGGGGGAGAGGGGAGAGAAGTTTGCACTGAACCTGTCAGCCAGTATGTTGGCAATGTCTGTAGGATCAGTAATCTTCACATCATTTTGAACTAGTTCTGAGCATATCTGGGAGTTTCCTCCTAGGTTTCTAACATAGCTAAAGAAGGCCTTATGATTGTCTTTTGAGTCTTTAGCTATTTTTCTCTCGAAATTTGCTTTGGATGATTTTATGAGAGCTCTTAGTTTTTTACTTATAGTGATCAAGGGTGTCTTACCTTTTAAGGATTTTGCTCTATCTTGTAGTAGCTTCCTCCTTTTGTTGTAGAGTTTGTTAATGGCTGGGGTCCACCAGACTGGACGCTTGCCTTTGGTACAAAGAGTCTTTGTTTTGCTTGGGATTGCCTTATCCATGCAGTCCTGCAGGTGCTGGTAGAAGGCATTTGTAAGTGATTCAGCGGCTTGAGTACTGTTTTCCATGGCTCGGGGCCTTAAAGGAGACCACACTAGTCTTTAGAAGTGTGAAGTCGGCTTTTGAGAAGTTCTTTACTGTGGTCTTTTTATTTCAGGTGGGGGTGGGATGAGGACCTCCAGCGAGATTAGTTTGTGATCTGATCTCACCAGTGAGGGGTATACTTCTGGTGTTGAACATTGTGTTCCCATGTTCGTGATGATGAGATCAAGTATGTTATCTCCTCTTGTGGGGATGGTGACTAGTTGTTCCATGGTATTTGAGTTTATGAATTCCAGGAACTTTTGGGCTAGGGTGTTTGGGCTTGAGTAGTGTTCCCAGTCTATATTAGGGTAATTGAAGTCACCTAGTATGATGGTGTTTGGTGATGCATTTATCCCCTCTAGTGTTTTCAGGAAGGCCATGTGAGGTTCCTGAGTTTGTGTGGGTGGCCTGTAACATGCTACAATTTGCAGAGCAGTCTTGCCTACGGTTAATTGCACCTGGATGGTCTCCGATGCATCATGCGTTGCCACCAGTCTTGAGGTGTGGGTGTCCTTGATGAATATGGATACCCCCCTCCTTTCTTGGTATTGTCTGGATTTTGGGGCGGGCATGATATGAGGTAAAACCTGATAGCGCTGGGGTGCTCTCAGGAGCCTTGAACCAGGTTTCTGTCACAGCACAGACATCAATGTTCTCCATACTGAGAAGGGCCTCGAGTGCGTGCATTTTGAGATTTAGACTTCTGGCATTGAGCAGCATTACCCTTAGTTTTTTCCTTTTTGTGTTCTAGGGTGGTAGGTTTAGAATTTGAGCCTTGCCTAAAAAGGCAGGCACTATGGGGTGGCAAGAGCCTTTGCCAATATCCGGAATCCCAGGGGTGACAGGTGCAAGCCGTCCCTTGCGAAGCAGCGTGGCTTGTCCAGCATGTCATCCCAGGCAGACAGATACTGGATCCCCTTTGAATGACACCAGTGTTTAAGCCAATTGTTAAAGCTGATCATCTTATCTCTGTATTGTGGCATCATTCTTGGTGAAGGTAGGATACTGCTCAAGGTCAGGGTCATACCTGCCTGGGCTACATAATCAGAGAGCTCCTCAATGTCTCTTTCATGTAGTCCAAGGAGGTGCGTCTCAGGTCGTTTACACCAGCGTGGACAATGACTGAGTCATATTTGTACCTGCTGTTGAGAGACCTGAGTGCTTGCGTTATGTGGCGGATTCTAGCGCCCGACAGACAGCTTACTGTGACCTTCTCCTTACTCAGTCTGATGAGCGGGACGTCAGTGTGTCTGACTATGGAGTCACCAATGACTAGTGTGTCTGGCATTGTGTTTGGCCTTAAGGGCTGTGACTGTTTGACACTCTGACTGTGAGGTCTATGTGTTGCAGGTGTTGTGTTCTGAGGTGGTGGTTGTTTGGGTGTCTGCTTTGGTGGCCTCTGCTGTTTTGGTAGATTTTTGATCAGAGCCTCCGAGTATGTCTTTGTGTGTTTATGTGTATGATTTGAGGTTGTAATGGTACTATGTGAGACTGGGTCTATAGTGTGTGTGGTAACCTTCTCCTCCTGACTGGTCTTGCCAGTCCTATGTTGAGAGAGCTCAGCCTCCAGTTTGGCCGTATAGTTGCATCTCTCGCATGTATTTGTGTTTTGTGGGAGGAGAAGAGGGTTGTCTGTGTACATGAGGCAATTGTAACATTGCCTCAATAATCCCAGGTTCACCAGCTGAGCAGGGGAGGACACTAGCAACTGATCCCTCGACATGCTAGAAGGATAGACAAAAAACTTTAAAAAAGATTCCGGGGGATGTGGGTGACCGAGAAATGGGGGGTTGCCTTTTTGGGGTACTATCTATGACAAGAGTGCCGTATCAAAGTAATAAGTACTGTAGGAGCAAGTGCTAGGTTTAACAGATAGAGAATAGTCTACTTGGAGTCAAGTAGAGATGATCTTTTTAGTTATAGTATACGCTGATTAGATCAGTAGTATAGTTCGAGGAAGGTAGCTTTAAGGGAAAATTTGAAGAGTGGAATTTAGGTAGCCCAAATAGTTTAAATCTGCTTAACCGGCGCTGCCCTAGTGGCTGAAAGAAGCTAGCAACTGGCCCAAAACGACCAATAAACTACAAGCTGCTGGCTGAAACCTCACAAAACTGGACCAACAGGCAGCTCAATGCTTCCCACTCCCACTGGTAAGCAAGGGAACTTCCTCTGTTCCAAATTAGGTAAAGATTCAGTAACAGGAACTGCAAACAAAGCCCAGGGATCAGCAAGCTCTGAAACTGGACTATTCTAGCTTAGTAAGGCGGGAAAACAAGAGATATTTTTTTGTTTTTTTTTTTCAGAAAACAAGCAGAAACAGATACAGTAAACACTTATAAATGCTATAAATCGGCTATCACAGCCTA
>NC_056745.1:1307959312-1308006812 GCF_019279795.1 Protopterus annectens | reverse complement strand
TCTTCCTTTGTGGAGAGGGATGACTGTAGCAGTGCACCATTCAGTAGGAACAAAGTATGAGGTGTAGCTGTGATTGAACAAGGCACACAGGTGAGGTGCCAGTTCACTCTGTGGTTCATGCAGAACACAGCCAGGGACATTGTCAGGTCTCATAGAAGCTGTATTCTTGGCCTTGGACAGTGCTGTTTTAACCTGTACAGCAGTAATACTGGGTGTCTGGCAATCTACTGGCATTGTGATTGGTTCTTTGAGGGGGGGGTGTAAAAAGTTGGCACTGAATCTGTCGACCAGTATATTGACAATATCTTTTGGCTCGGTATAGGGGCTACCATTGTGCAGTAGCTCAGCGCTAATCTGGGTATTGCCGTGGAGATTCTTTATATAACTATAGCAGGCCTTGTGGTTGTCTTTACTATCTGCTGCAATTCTGTTTTCATAGCTAGCTTTAGAGGATTTCAACTTTTTATTGAGGCTGATAAGGGAGTTTTTCCAGTCTTGGGACTTCATCTTATCCTGCATCAGTTTCCTCCTTCTGTTGTAGAGTTTGTTTATGGCAGAGGACCACCAGATTGGCTTGCTTTTTTTTGGAGGAACGCGTCTTGGAACTATTGGGTATGGTGAGATCCATGCATTTGTGTACGTGTTCATACAGTGCATTGTTGTATGATTCAGCTGTCATCCAACCATTCTCCATTTGCAGGGGGGCCATGAAGTTAGGCACCTCTGTTTTTAGGACCCCAAAATTAGCTTTAGATAAGTTTTTCATGGTGGTTACCTTTGCTGGGGGCAGGGGTGGGAGGGATGTGGATTTCCAAGGTGATTAGTTTGTGGTTGGATCTAACCAGGGAGGAGTTGACTATTGGTGTAGAGCAATGGTCACCCATGTTAGTAATGACCATGTCAAGGATGTTGCTACCTCTAGTGGGGGAAGAATTAGTTGGTCCAGGGCACTGGAATTAATGAATTCCAGGAAACATTGAGAAAGTGTATTGGTACATAGGAAGAAGAAGAAACAACCAGATCTATGAGTAGTTTTCCCAGTTAATTGAGGGATAGTTAAAATTGCCCAGTATGAGAGTGTTAGATTGGACACTAATATTCTCCAGGGTATTTAGGAAAGTGGAGTGTGAGTCTTGGGTCATGGTGGGGGACCTATAGCAGGCAACAACCTGAATTACTGTCTTACTCAATGTTAGCTGCACCTGAGGTATCTCTGATGTGTTATGTTGGGGTACCAGTCTGGAGGTGTGCGCATCCTTTATGAATATGGAAACACCACCACCTTTGGAACTTTGGTCCAAGTTCTGCAGCTGAAGGGTGTGGAATGAGTTATAGCCTGGTAGTGCAGGGGTGTTTTCTGCTGCCTTGAACCAGGTCTCTGTTACAGCACAAATGTTGATGTTCTCCATTTTAAGGAGTGCTTTGAACGAGTGCATTTTGCGATTTAGACTTCTAACGTTGAGCAGCATGACCCTCAGATTGTATTTGGTTGCAGCTATTACAGTGGTAATTTGGTCTTTGAAACACCACCTAAAAAATGCACTATAGGGGTGGCAAGAGCCTTGGCCAGTATCCAGACGCCCAGGGGTGACAGATGCAGGCCATCTCTGGCAAAGCATAGAGGTCTGTCATTCATGTCATCCCAGGCAGACAGATACTAGATCCCTGTAGAATGACACCAGAAACTTAGCCAATTGTTGAAATCAGTAATTTTCTGCTTGTACTGTGGTATCATTCTAGGTGATGGTAGGATGCTGTTCAGAGCTAGGGTCATACCCTCCTGGGCTACATAATCCATAGCTTCATAGGTTCATAGGTAGGTACTAGGCTATCTGCCCTAGGGCATTTATAAGCCTAGCCAGAATGTGTCGACTTTTGCCTCCCTTTTGGATTAGATTCTTGAGCCTCTGTCCAGCAGGGCCATAGAAGTGATCCCAGGTGTAAATTTATGATTTCCCATCCACTCATCAAGATTTCTTTTGAAGAGGGTCAGTGAAGGGCTCTGCCTAACATGGATTGGGATTCTATTCCAGAGCAAGGGAAACCTCTGGGATATGAATCTATCCTTCCAGTATGTCCTATTTATTGTTGTGCTGAGGTTTAAATCCCTGGAGCATGTAGCTCTAAGGGATTTGGATTTCTTGAGGTGGAGCATGTCCATTAATTCCGGGTTAGACATGGCCTTGTACGCAGTGGCGGCCGGTGACTTCAAATCAAAGGGGGGCTGCAGGAGACAGCTGAATGGGTGGGGTCAAGGGGAGGGGTGTGGCCAACTAGAAAGGGGAGGAGCTATGCTCAAAACCACAAAAACTAACTTTAATTAAATACGCTGCCCTGGGTGGCAAACCATCATAATGAGAGTCCAATCAAGACAAAAATAAGTGTAGAAGAATAAAAATATTTCAATGCATTGGCTGCATGACAGCTTACTTAATATCTAGATGGAAACAAAAGGTTGTGAGGCATGAAAAAATAAATTACTTTTTAAATACATTACTGAAATGCCAGTCAAAATCAAGTATAAGAAAAACCAGAAGCACTCAACTCAAACCACTTCTCCTTGCACTGCAGTTCTAATTATAATATATTCAGCTTTATTAAAGTACCAAGTAACATGCTGAAAGTAGAAATCTCTGTGATGCCCCCACTTGTAAAAATGTTTCTTATCCAAAAAAGACCTGCTGCCTGACAACTATCTACTTGTTTCATGGGGAAAACATGTAAGTAAAAAATGAAAAGCAAACAAGAAACAAGCTCAAGATACATTGCTTAAAGGATTACTGTACAGGTTATGGACCACACATGATTGGCATTCTGTTTAGTTTACGGGTAAAGTCTGTAGAGATGACTGGAAGTCTCCAACAAGCGTAATGAGCTTTTTAAAATAATGGAATCCTGTCCTTTAATACCCAAGGCTTATACATTATCTCGTCAAGTATTCTCTGCATGGCAACAACAGAAAGGCTTTCAATGTTGGCAATTCTTTAACAGTATGCTTATTAAAGCTTACTTGCATCTTACGATCTCAGACAAGCTTACCTTATGGTCATTAAAGCATTGCTACTTAAACACAGAGCAACAGGCACTTTGAGTAATAAGCATAAATCAACAGTACAAAAATATGACAGAAACCAGACCTTTCTGCAAAATCAAGGACAGATGAAAAGCCACTGTAGTACTTGTGTCTACCTTGGATGGGGGGGACACACTGCACATTTACACTGCATAACTACTCCTTGCCTTGCTTGGACACATCCAGAGTCACTACATGGTGGAGTGGGGTGCAACAAGTATGTCACAATTTGAAATGTCTCTGGCTGACTGTGATGGCCCCGACACATTTGTCATACCTCTCAACCTCAGAGCAAGAAATCTGGACAAAGCCATACACAGAAGTGGGACAAATGCCCAAAAATAAGGACAATTTTTAAATATTGCTCTAATAAACTTAGAAAGATAATAGAATAGGTATTGCATTAGTATGACTTTTCTGAAGGGTATAAAATCTGAAACTCAAATCTCTGTCATTATTTTCTAACTTCAGTCTTTAGTGATTTGTCACTAATTTGCCAAAAAACACAATTTTATGAAAAATGGACCAAATGTGATGCAAAAATATAAAATAGTCACACAATACAGCTGGGAACCTGTCAAAGAAGGGACACTTTACTATTAGTACTGCTAACTTGAGCAGCTGACAAAATAAAAGAATCTACATGCATTTCAAGTAATCTATAACTTTGATTATTACAGTTATTTCTTAATTGTAAACCCTCCATGTTTTCTTCCAAAATATTTGCGGAGGGATTATTAGGGGGAAGAGCAACATTTTGAGCCAAAATCGGGGACAGTTGAGAGGTTGGCTATGCCTAATTCTATAAAACAATTTTTTGCATGTACCTCTCAACCTGTTAATGCAGTAAATCTGAACAAGACCAAATATATTGGGGGAACATATAAACAGTACTAAAAATTGCTCTTGTATAAATTGAGACAGTTGATAGAATAACAGTTCTTACTTTAGCATGCATTTTTCTGAAGGTTATGAAGTCTGAAACTCAATGTATCATTATTTAGTGACTTAATTTCTAAATGATTTGCCAGAAAACTACAAATTTTATGAAGAGCAAACCAAAAATAAGAAGCAAAAATCTATTCATTCTTTGAAAATCTGGACAGTTGGGAGGTATAGTTCAGCTGGGCCTGTCTGAGTTTGCTGCCCTTCCCCCCTGACAAAATCATGGTTGAATGGAGCCTCTGCAGCCATTCCAATGAACCATTATTTGGCTATTTCACTCTATTTACCATAAACACTAATGTGCATACTGCTTTACTTCTATGATGAGTTGGACTTCATTTGAAAGTTTTATTTTGTATTTTACAGCAGAAACACTAAGTCATCTACTAAACAAAGCAATGCCGTCTCACAATGAAAACTTAGCATTAAAACTTCTCTGCCCTTGAAACTCACATTCATTGAAACAGCATTGAAACCCACATTCAAAGAAAATGCATTTTGCCAGTGGCAGATAAAGATTAATTTTGGGCTGTTTTCAAATCATAGGCCCTTGCATATGAAACATACATGTTCTATTTGATACACCTTCCTCATTGTACTAAATTATATTCCTTGTACAATATATTACAGTTGTTAGAGGGCGTTTTAAATTTGTTTTGAACATTTTTCCAGTAAGCAATGAAACAAAATGCATGCACCCATAATGACAAAACTGCCCAGTTCAGAACATTTATCATAGAAGTCTACTCAGACTTCCACAGTCCACCATTATCAGTAAATATGCACAATTCTACAGTCCACCATTATCAGTAAATATGCACAATTCTACAGTCCACCATTATCAGTAAATATGCACAATTCTACAGTCCATTATCAGTAAATATGCACTATCTCTGAAGAAGTAAAAGTCATCTAAATAATTCCACATTAAAGAAATCTGTAACTAATGAAGATGTTGCTGCTAGCAAACACCTTTATATTTCATGGTTTCATCGAAAAATAAAGTGTCTGTTGTCCCTCAGGAATAAATTGCCTATATTACATTAAAAAAATGATAAGCTAGTAATATTGCAAGAGGAAATGGATGGCAAACTGATAACGGACTCATGAAATCCAACAAGAACGTAGTACAGCCACCAAGTTTATTGAACAAACTGCACGATAGGCTCACCAATAACCTAGGTTTCGTCTAACAATGACTTCCTCAGATTGGCATAGCCTTATATATAGTGCATTCAATTAACCAATTACTAACTTAATAAAATTCTATAGCAACTAAATTAAACACAATTAATACAATAATTACACTTAATGTTATACTTCTAATATATGAATCAATCTAATACAAAATTTAATACAATACATTTATATTACAATCAATTAATTTAATTACAGTCACTAACCTTCTTGAATTAAATAACATTAAAAACAATAGCATATAAACCAATGTTATATAAATATTCCATTTAAAAACTAACCCCATGTTATATAATTAAAACCTGTTTACTTGATTCATTTTGTAGTGTGTATGTGTAATATTATTAATGTAAAATACACAATCAGTAATATGCATTTGTTCAATAAATAGTAAAATATAAAATATTAAATAGTGGTTTGATTCCAATAATAATATTATTTAACAAATACTAATATGTATTGAATCAATATTCTGTTTGTCATATGTTGAATTTATGAAATTTATACAAAATATATTTAATTCCATATTTCAACCCTCAATCTGTCTAATCCTAAGGCAAGGTTTAATTGATGTAAATTCATTAATTCCTGGATAATTATGAGCATTTAGACGTAACTGCCATCTAAGTTCACACAAATCCAGATGGTATTGTGTGATTCTACCCTGTGGGTCAATATTGAGTTGCTGAATAATGCAAAACTTAAACCGATGATTTTCACACTCAATCACGTGTCTTGCTAGGGCATTAACGGATTTTTTATGTTTTATATCCAAGAGATGTTCCTTAATTCTCTCTCTGAATTTTCTGCAGGTTTTTCCCACATAAAATACTTCACACTCTTGACATTTTGCGAGATAGACCACATTCTTAGTGTGACAATCAAAGTGTCCTAAAATGTTAATATTACATAAATTTACTGAAATCTTATCATCAGTAGTATAAATATAACAACAAGTAGAACATCTGCCACACTTAAAATTACCTTTTATCCTATTTGTAAGATGTTTTTGAGTGAAAGTACTTTTTTCAAAAATATCCTTAAATGATCTATCTTTTTTGTAGACAAATTTCAATTTATTACTAAAAATCCCACTGCACTCACTATTTTGAACACCTCCCAGTTATTCAAAATAAATCTCTGAATAACTTCAATATCCCTATTATAGGTGACAATAAATAGAATAGACTCGTCAATCAACTTTACTGTAGGCTCCTCATTACAGTTATAACCAAACTTATCTATTTCTGACAATAAAATTGCTTGCATGACACCACTATTCCTTTTAACTAAAACCTGTCCCGTAACTGCCATACATAATTTTTTGGAATATCCTCTATTTAAAAATAAGGATACAATGAAATCCAATTCTCTAACCAAATCTGTTAACTTACTTGTCATGCGCACTGCCCTAACCATCTGCCCTTTAATAATAGCCTTCTTTTGATGGCTAGGGTGATTGCTATTATTATGCAAATACGAATTGGAAAACGTAGGTTTCCTATATATATTAGAATGAATAACACCTTCTACAATATCATATTCTAATGTGATGTCCAAATAATTAATTTTCTTGTCATTAAATTCACGGGTGAACTGTAAGAACCATACTGTATTATTAATATACTTTAAAAAGACATCCAACAATAATTTATCACCCGTCCATACTATAAAAATATCATCCAGGAAACGTAAATATAACTTGATATATGGTTTAAACTCACTATTCATAATAAACTGCTCCTCCCAATAAGCCATAATGTAGTTGGCATAAATGGGAGCACAAGATGCTCCCATGGCTACCCCGGTTTTTTGTTTGAAATAATGTCCTTCAAAATATATAAAATTATTGCAAAGGACAAGTTCCATGAGTCTAACATACAAATTAATTTGTTCCTGTTCATATACTCCTGAGGCACACAATTGTTCTTCCAACCACACTAAACCCACATGGTGAGGTATTACACAAAACAAATTACAAACATCTATAGTAACAAATAAAATCTCCGTATTCTTACAAATGTCCAAATGCTTAATTCTTTCTAAAAAGTGCCATGAATCTTTTAAAATATGCGTAAATTGCCTTAAACCAATTTTCATGTAGTGATCCAAATATTTACTAATAAAATGAATTTTGCTTCGCCTGCCATCAACTATGGGTCTAAATTTGACATTATCTAGACCCTTATGAATTTTTGGTATCCCAAATATATTACTGATAACAGGAAATTTATTTAACAAATATTCATAATCTTCTTCATTGATCTCATCCTGCATAAGCATGTCTTCCAAACTCGCATCCACTTTTCTAAAGGCTATATTAATTTCATTCAAACTCATTTCAGTGTAGCTATCTTCCCAAAGCATAGCCATTAAAATACTAATATAATCTTGCTTGTTAGTTATCACAACACCATTACCCTTATCCGGTTTCATGATTCTAACATTACCCATATTACTTATTTCTTGGAGTATTTCATATTCTCTGTCTGTCATATTATTATATGATTTACTCCATTTATTATTTTTGTAATAATCTCTTATGTTTTGTTCACACAGTCTTTCAAACAAAATTACCGTGGGGTTCATTGCAGGATTAAATATACTTGGTTTTGACAATCTATTTCTTTGATCTGGACATGTAACGTTATTACCATAAAAATGTTGTTTAAGGTTTATTTTTCGTGTAAAAAGTTTTAAATCCAACAATAAATCAACCATGTTTCCTTTTTTGGAAGGAATAAAATTGAATCCTTTAGAAAAAAATTCTGCATGTTCACTATCAAATGAAATATTAGAATAATTATAAATTTTAAAATCACTAACATTATTGGACAGTATAATGGGGTTACTTAAAACACCACACTCTTTAAAACCTAAACTTACATTAGTACATCTCATATCTATACATAAACTATCTGATTGATTCACATTATTATCAATAAATTCTGTAGTAATTAATTCTGTATTTGGTGCAATAGACAAATTAAATGCATCACCACCTTCATTAATCATATTAGCAGACAAATATACACTTAAATTCAATAAAGAATCCACACCCATTAGTGCACTGTTAGCTTCAACAGTTTCTTGAGTAAATGATTCCGAATCAAAAACGTTAGTATAACACAAGTTAACATTTGTAGTTGTGAGTTCGCTAAAACCCACCTGATCTTCAAAACAAATTGATTCACTTACAATGTTGAAATTAGTAAAACATACTTCATTATGACTATTCACTGTATTATACAAAATAACTTGTTCATCATTAGTAGCCTCTGACACAGGGGCAATGTTGATAGAATAACAGTTCTTACTTTAGCATGCATTTTTCTGAAGGTTATGAAGTCTGAAACTCAGTGTATCATTATTTAGTGACTTAATTTCTAAATGATTTGCCAGAAAACTACAAATTTTATGAAGAGCAAACCAAAAATAAGAAGCAAAAATCTATTCATTCTTTGAAAATCTGGACAGTTGGGAGATATAGTTCAGCTGGGCCTGTCTGAGTTTGCTGCCCTTCCCCCCTGACAAAATCATGGTTGAATGGAGCCTCTGCAGCCATTCCAATGAACCATTACTTGGCTATTTCACTCTATTTACCATAAACACTAATGTGCATACTGCTTTACTTCTATGATGAGTTGGACTTCATTTGAAAGTTTTATTTTGTATTTTACAGCAGAAACACTAAGTCATCTACTAAACAAAGCAATGCCGTCTCACAATGAAAACTTAGCATTAAAACTTCTCTGCCCTTGAAACTCACATTCATTGAAACAGCATTGAAACCCACATTCAAAGAAAATGCATTTTGCCAGTGGCAGATAAAGATTAATTTTGGGCTGTTTTCAAATCATAGGCCCCTTGCATATGAAACATACATGTTCTATTTGATACACCTTCCTCATTGTACTAAATTATATTCCTTGTACAATATATTACAGTTGTTAGAGGGCGTTTTAAATTTGTTTTGAACATTTTTCCAGTAAGCAATGAAACAAAATGCATGCACCCATAATGACAAAACTGCCCAGTTCAGAACATTTATCATAGAAGTCTACTCAGACTTCCACAGTCCACCATTATCAGTAAATATGCACAATTCTACAGTCCACCATTATCAGTAAATATGCACAATTCTACAGTCCACCATTATCAGTAAATATGCACAATTCTACAGTCCATTATCAGTAAATATGCACTATCTCTGAAGAAGTAAAAGTCATCTAAATAATTCCACATTAAAGAAATCTGTAACTAATGAAGATGTTGCTGCTAGCAAACACCTTTATATTTCATGGTTTCATCGAAAAATAAAGTGTCTGTTGTCCCTCAGGAATAAATTGCCTATATTACATTAAAAAGTGATAAGCTAGTAATATTGCAAGAGGAAATGGATGGCAAACTGATAACGGACTCATAGTTAGTATCTTCACCAAGGAGAACATTCTCAGTAGGGCAGCATCCACCCCTTGTGGGAGTAGAACCCACAGCCTTCTGCATCAAAGGCAAGTACACAACCTGTTGTGCTATTAACAAGGCAAACCAACTTCACTTAAGCAGCACTAAACTTCTGTTCCCCTGCAGCTCTCAGCTCCTTGTAAAATCTACTCAATACTCAACTTCGTAGCACAAGAAAACTGGAAAAAGCCAAAATGTATTGGGGGGGGGGGTCAAAAGTCCAAAAACCAGGGACACAAACATTGCTTGTATAATCTTGGAAAGTTGCTAGAACCATACATTTTACTGCCAAGCTCCCTGTGCAAAACAGTCAGAGCAATATACCACTACGCCAAATCAGCTGCTTTGTAAAAGAGGAAGACTGAAACTTAAATGGCTATCATTTAGTGAATTCAGTTCTCACCATAGCTGTCAATCTCTTAGTACAAAACACCTGGACAAACCCAGTAATGAGGGAATACAGCTCTCAAACATTCAGTGAATTCAGTTCTTGCCATAGCTGTCAACCTTAGCACAAAAAACCTGGACGAAGCCAATAATGGGGGAATACAGTCCCAAAAATAGGGACAAATTTCAAATATTCATCTTATAAACTTAGAAAAATTGTTAGAATAAAAGGTTGTGTTACGGTTGTGTTACTATGTATTTACTGAAGAACATGAAGTCTGAAATTCAAATGCCTGTCAATTTTACTGCTGACAGAATAAAAAACAATTTTCAGCAGAGACCCAGGGAGAAATACTGCAGACACGTGTTTGTAAAATGACAGGGCACCAGAGCAAATCCACACAAACACAGGGAGGAGATGCAGACTCCACACAGAAGACACCCCAGCCAAGAATCAAACCAGAAAACCTATAGCTGCGAGGCAACAATACTCCCACTGCACCATCAAATATGCAAGGACTTAAACATTCAGAAACCTGAAGTCTGAAATTCAAATGCCTGTCAATTTTATTTAACATTTGTTAATCAGGACAGTCTGACTTGGAACAAAAACAAATTTCAGCAGAGGCCCAGGAAGAAATAATGCAGACATGTCTTTGTAACATGGGAGGACACAAAAGCAAACCCACACAAACACAGGGAGAAGATAAAGACCCAACAAAGAAGGCACCCCAGCCAAGAAGCAAACCTGAGAACCTGCAGCTGTGAGGCAACAATGCTACCACTGCACCATCAAATATCAAGCATTGCAGCATTTACAAACCACAGATATTATGAGGAACAGATCAGATCAAATATGAGGCAAAAATCTGCAGATTCCTTTTTTACAAATGGTGGTGGATAGGGAATTCAGGTCTTTAACATCTGCATACAAGGTACAGGGTTCAAGCCTGAGGTATTCCCTACCACACACACACACACACACACACACACACACACACACACACACACACACACACACACACACACACACACACACACACACACCTGTAGTAGCAAACAACAAAAACTAAATATACTGCACTGGGTGCCAAACAGTCGTCATGAGAGTCTAATCAAGACAAATTAAGTGTAGAAGAATAAAAATATTTCAATGCATTGGCTGCATGACAGCTTAATATCTAGATGGAAACAAAAAAAGGTTGTGAGGCATGAAAAAATAAATTACTTTTTTTAAATACATTAATGGAATGCCAGCCAAAATCAAGTATAAGAAAAACAAGCAGCACTCAACTCAAACCACTTCTTGCACTGCAGTTCTAATTATAATTTATATTCAGCTTTATTAAAGTAACAAGTAACATGCTGAAAGTAGAAATCTCTGATGCCCCCACTTGTAAAAATGTTCCTTATCCAAAAAAAGACCTGCTGCCTGACATCTACTTATTTCATGGGGAAAACATGATCAAAGTAAAAAATGAAAAGCAAACAAGAAATAAGCTCAAGATACATTGCTTAAAAAGGATTACTGTACAGGTTATGGACCACGCGATTGGCATTAGGTTTACGGGTAAAGCCTGCAGAGATGACTGGAAGTATCCAAGTGTAATGAGACTCTTAAAATAATGTAATTCTGTCCTTTATTACAAATACTGGTGTATGCATTTCAATACCCAAGGCTTATACATTATCTAGTTAAGTGTTCTCTACATGGCAACAGAAAGGCTTTCAATGTTGGCAATTCTTTAACAGTATGCTTATTAAATCTTACTTGCATCTTGCAATCTCAGCCAAGCTTACCTGATGGTCATTAAAGTATTGTTACTTAAACACAGAGCAAAAGGCACTTTGAGTAATAAGCATAAATCAGCAGTACAAAAAATATGACAGAAACCAGACCATTCTGTAAAAATCATGGACAGATGAAAAGCCACTCTAGTACTTGTGTCTACCTTGGATGGGTGGGATTCTCTGCAGATTTACACTGCATAACTACTCCTTGCCTTGCTTCGACACATCCAGAGTCACTACATGGGGGAGTGGAGTGTAACAAGTATGTCACAGTTTGAAACGTCTCTGGCTGACTTGTGATGGCCCTGACACATTTGTCATACCTCTCAAACTCAGAGCAAGAAATCTGGACAAAGCCATACAAAGAAATGGGACAAAGGCCCAAAAATAAGGACAATTTTTAAAATATTGCTCTTATAAACTTAGAAAGCTAATAGAGGTCTTGCATTAGTATGAATTTTCTGAATGGTATGAAATCTGAAACTCAAATGTCTGTCATTATTTTCTAACTTCAGTCTTTAATTATTTGTCACTAATTTGCCAAAAAACACAATTTTATGAAAAATGGACCAAAATTGTGATGTAAAAATATAAAATAGCAACACAATACAGCTGGGAACCTGTCAAAGAAGGGACACTTTAATATTAGTACTGCTAACTTGAGCAGCTGACAAAATAAAATAATCTACATGCATTTCTGAAATAAAAGTAATCCGATTATTACAGTTATTTCTTAATTATAAACCCTCCATGTTTTCTTCCAAAATTGCTATTTTGCGGAGGGATCATTAAGGGAAGAGCAACATTTTGAGTCAAAATCAGGGACAGTTCAGAGGTTTGGCTATGCCTAATTCTATAAAGCAATTTATTTGCATGTACCTCTCAACCTGTTAATGCAATAAATCTGGACAAGGCCAAATATATTGGAGGAACATATAAACAGTACTAAAAATTGCTCTTGTATAAACTGGGACATCTGGACAAGGCCAAATATATTGGGGGAACATATAAACATTACTAAAAATTGCTCTTCTATAAACTGGGACAGTTGATAGAACAGGTCTTACTTTAGCATGCATTTTTCTGAAGGTTATGAAGTCTGAAACTAGTGTGTCATTATTTAGTGACTTAATTCCTTAATGATTTGCCAGAAAACCACAAATCTTATGAGGAACAAACCAAAAATAAGAAGCAAAAAATCTATTCATTCTTTGAAAATCTGGACAGTTGGGAGGTATAGTTCAGCTGGGGCTGTCTAAGTTTGCCGCCCTTCCCCTCACAAAACCATGGTCGAATGGAGCCTCCCTGCAGCCATTCCAATGATCCATTACTTTGCTATTTCACTCCATTTACCATAAACACTAATGTCCATACTGATTTACTTCTATGATGATTTGAACTTCATTTGAAAGTTTTATTTTGCATTTTACAGCACAAACACTAAGACATCTGCTAAACAAACTTGGCATTAAACCTTCTCTGCCCTTGAAACTCACATTCATTGAAACAACATTAAAACCCACATTCAAAGAAAATACATTTTACCCGTGGCAGATAAAAATTAATTCTGGGCTGTTTTCAAATCATAGGCCCCTTGCATATGAAACATACATGTGCTCTTTGATACACCTTCCTATTGCTTTGAACATTTTTCCAGTAAACAATAAAACAAAACTGTCCAATTCAGAACATTTCCATCATAAAAGTCTACTCAAACTTCTACAGTCCACTATTATCAGTAAATATGCACAATTCTACAGTCCACCATTATCAGTAAATATGCACAATCTCTGAAGTAGTAAAAAAGTCATCTAAATAATTCCACGTTAAATAAATCTGTAATGAAGAGGTTGGTGCTAGCAATTACCTTTATATTTCATGGTTTCATCGAAAAATAAAGTGTCCGATGCCCCTAAGGAATAAATTGCCTAAATTACATTAAAAATAAGCTAGTAATATTGCAATAGGAAACGGATGGCAAACTGATAACAGGCTCATAGTTAGTATCTTAATTTTCAGTACGGCAGCATTCACCCCTTATGGGAGTAGAACCAACAACCTTCTGCATCAAAAGCAAGTACACAACCTTTTGTGCTATTAGCAATGTGAGCTGACATAGCATAATCAGCACTAAACTTCTCTTCCCCTGCAGCTCTCAGCTCCTTGTAAAATCTACTCAATACTCAACTGCATCTCAACTTCGCAGTACAAGAAGTCTGGACAAAGCCAAATTTATTGGGGTGGGTCAAAAGGGCAAAAACCAGGGACACATTAAACATTGCTTGTATAATCTTGGAAAGCTGCTAGAATAAAATGCTGTTACCACCATACATTTTACTGCCAAGGTCCCTGTGCAAAAGAGTCAGAACAACATACCACTATGCCAAATCACCTGCTTTGTGAAAGAAAAATGCTGTGTTACCACCGTACATTTTACTGCCAAGGTCCCTGTGCAAAACAGTCAAAAGCAACATACCACTACGCCATATCAGCTGCTTTGTGAAAGAGAGGAAAACTGAAACTTAAATGGCTATCATTTAATGAATTCAGTTCTCACCATAGCTGTCAACCTCTTAGCACAAAACACCTGGACAAACCAAGTAATGAGGGAATACAGCCCTCAAACATATTCAGTGAATTCAGTTCTTGACATAGCTGTCAACCTTAGCACAAAAATCCTGGACAAAGCCACTAACAGGGTATTACAGTCCCAAAAATAAGGACAAATTTCAAATAGCCATCTTATCAACTTAAAAAATTGCTATAATAAAAAGTTGTGTTACTATATATTTATTACTAGAATAAAACTTTGTTTTACTATGTATTTTCTGAAGAATATGAAGTCTGAAATTCAAATGCCTGTCAATTTTACTTCTGACGGAACAAAAACAATTTTCAGCAGAGGCCCAGGGAGAAATACTGTAGACACATGTCTTTGTAAAATGGCAGGACACCAGAGCAAATCCACACAAACACAGGGATAAGATGCAGACTCCACACAGAAGGCATCCCAGCCAAGAAACCAGAAAACCTATAGCTGTGAGGCAACAATACTGCCACTGCACCATCAAATATGTAAGGAACTAAACATTCAGAAACCTGAAGTCTGAAATTCAAATGCCTGTCAATTTTATTTAGCATTTGTTAATCAGGACAGTCTGACTTGGAACAAAAAAAACAATTCTCAGCAGAGGCCCAGGAAGAAATAATGCAGACATGCCTTTGTAACATGGGAGGACACAAAAGCAAACCCACACAAACACAGGGAGAAGATACAGCCACCCCCCCACAAAGAAGGCACCCCAGCCAAGAAGCAAACCTGAAAACCTGCAGCTGTGAGGCACCAATGCTACCACTGCACCATCAAATATCAAGCATTGCAACATTTCTAAACCACATATATTATGGGGAACAGATCAGATCAAATATGAGGCAAAAATCTGCAATTTTTTTTACAAATGGTGGAGGGTAGGGAATTCAGGTCTTTAACACCTGCATACAAGGTACAGGGTTCAAGCCTGAGGTATTCCCTACCACACCACCATGAGCCTAACCACCAGTATATTGCATCAGGGGCATTTTCACACACACACATGCACACACGGTCCTGTAGTAACTCCCTGTCCACAAAACCCCCGACGAGTTCAGCTAAAATCTGAGATCTTCCCCTGCAGCAAGCTGAAATCTGAGATCTTCCCCTGCAGCAAGCTTCAATCCAGACCCGAGATCCTTCTCCTGACTGCCGACCTTGCAGTCCAACCCCGACGCATTTCCCCAGTGAGTTCCCAGGCATAGACTTGTGGGAGTGCTCCTGTTCACGTGTCTCAATCAGGACTGCTGCTGAGGCAATCTGTGCATGCTCCAGACTGTCTCAGCAGCAGTCTAGACTAATGCGCAAAAATTTAAAATATTTTTTTCTTTTTATTTTTTTTATTTTGTTAGTTTGAAGTTGAGGGGGCTGCAGTCCGGCAGTCCAATAGCACGGGCCGCCCCTGCTTGTACGTCAGGCAGAGATCACTTCTGAGTAGGTGGTAAGCAATTGAGTAGAGCTGGAGTTTCTTTAGTCGAGCTGCATAGGGCATCTGTTTGAGGCCCACGATCCTCTTGGTGAGGTACTTTTGGGGTCTCTCTAGCTGTTGCAGGTGTCAGGTAAGGTACATCCCAAATGGGGCATTGTACTCAATTATGGGCCTAATGAGCAATGAGTAGAGTGGCACAATGACCTCTCTTGATCTAGATGTGAACCCTTTCGTGATAATGTGGGCTATATAGAAGGTTTTTCTAACCACTTTGGCAATGTGATTATCAAAGGAGAGGTTACTATCTACTTGGGTCCCCAGATCCCTAATTACATCTTCCATACTTAGTGGATTACCACCTATGTGGTAGTTTGTGGGCACATTGTTTTTCCCAAAGGGGATGACTATGCACTTTTTGGCATTTAGCTTGAGGCCATGGTTCTGACACCAGGTATCCATCTCAGTAAGACCCTTCTGGAGGATGCTTGTTTCAGCCGGAGAGTCGATTATGGCTCCCAGTTTGCAATCATCTGCAAACTTGGTCAGCCACAGTCCTCCCATGCTTGCCTGTACCTCAGAGAAGTATATACCAAACAAGAGGGGTCCCGGGACTGAGCCCTATGGGACGCCACTTGTAACCGGTTTGGAGTCGGACATGGCACTCGCATCTCTGATCATGTGGGTTCTATCCCTGAGCCAGTTTGCAACCCATCTCATGACATAGGGGTTGATATTCAAGCTGGTAAGCTTATTTATAATAGTTTAAAACTGCTTAAATGGTAGTGTGCAATGTTGGGTGGCCAATAAGCTACTAGTTTCAGGGCTGAGACCACTCCTCCAGGGACAGATAGGCTGCTCAAAGCTCCCCACTCTCACTGGTGAACAGAGAAGCTTACTCCTATCCAAGTAAGGATATGGGACACAGGAACTTATACCACAGCCCAGAATTCAGCAAAACCTGAAATCTGGACTACTTTAGTTTAGAAAAGGCAGGAAACAAGGATATATTTTTTTTTTTTTTTTTTTTTTTTTTTTGCAGAACAACAGTAACTTACACAAGAAACACTGTAAATGCTTTAAACAGGCTAGTGCACTTGAGTGTGTAGCCTACAACAATTAAACAACACAAAAACAACTTTAAATGACTTTTGAAGTAAAAAACAGTAAAAAATACAAAAACAATGCTTTTTAAATCTTAGATAAGCTAGAAACTTGCTTTTCAGCGAGAAAATGCAGTTGCAGGTAGAAAGGCAGAGAAAAATACTTAATCTGTTGAAAGTCTCTCTTTTGTCTCTCTGCTGTTTGTAGCACTCTGCAGGACACCACGAGGGGCTGTGCTGAGTTAGATACAAGCACAAAACCATGCAATTGCGGGTTTTAAGGCAGGCAGCTTGAAAGAGATAGGAATTAGCCCAAAACAGCCAATAAGCTACTAGTTGCTGGGCTGAGACCACTCCTCCAGGGACAGATAGGCTGCTCAAAGCTCCCCACTCTCACTGGTGAACAGAAAAGCTTCCTCATATCCATGTAAGGATATGGGAAACAGAAACTTATACCACAGCCCAGAATTCATCAAAATGTGAAATATGGACTACTCTAGTTTAGAAAAGGCGGGAAACAAGGATTTTTTTTTTTTTGCAGAACAAAAGTAACTTACACAAGAAACACTGTAAATGCTTTAAACAGGCTAGCGCACTTGAGTGTGTAGCCTACAACAGTTAAACAACACAAAAATGACTTTAAATGACTTTTGAAGTGCAAAAACAGTAAAAAATACAAAACAATGTTTTTTAAATCTTAGACAAGCTAGAAACTCGCTTTTCGGCGAGAAAATGCAGTCGCAGGTAGAAAGGCAGAGAAAAAATACTTAATCTGTTGAAAGTCTCTCTTTTGTCTCTCTGCTGCTTGTAGCACTCTGGAGGACTCCACGAGGAGCTGTGCTGATTTAGATACAAGCGCAAAACCATGCAAATGCGGGTTTTTTGGCAGGGAGCTTGAAAGAGATGGGAATTAGCCCAAAACGGCCAATAAGCTACTAGTTGCTGGGCTGAGACCACTCCTCCAGGGACAGATAGGCTGCTCAAAGCTCCCCACTCTCACTGGTGAACAGAGAAGCTTCCTCCTATCCAAGTAAGGATATGGGCAACACAGGAACTTATACCCCAGCCCAGAATTCAGCAATACCTGAAATCTGGACTACTCTAGTTTAGAAAAGGCGGGAATTAAGAATATTTTTTGGGTTTTTTTTTTTTTTTTTTTTTTTTGCAGAACAACAGTAACTTACACAAGAAACACTGTAAATGCTTTAAACAGGCTAGCGCACTTGAGTGTGTAGCCTACAACAGTTAAACAATACAAACGCTACTTTAAATGACTTTTGAAGTGCAAAAGTAGTAAAAAATGCAAAAACAATGCTTTTAAATCGTAGATAAGATAGAAACTCGCTTTTTGGCAAGAAAATGCAGTCACAGGTAGAAAGGCAGAGAAAAAATACTTAATCTGTTGAAAGTCTCTTTTTTTGTCTCTCTGCTGCTTTTAGCACTCTGCAGGACACCACACAAAGCTGTGCTGTGTTAGATACAAGCGCAAAACCGCGCAAATACGGGTTTTAAGGCAGGGAGCTTGAAAGAGATAGGAATTAGCCCAAAACGGCCAATAAGCTACTAGTTGCTGGGCTGAGACAACTCCTCCAGGGACAGATAGGCTGCTCAAAGCTCCCCACTCTCACTGGTGAACAGAGAAGCTTCCTCCTATCCAAGTAAGGATATGGACAACACAAGAACTTATACCACAGTCCAGAATTCAGCAAAACCTGAACTCTGGACTACTCTAGTTTAGAAAAGGCAGGAAACAAGGAGTTTTTTGTGTTTTTTTTTTTTTGCAGAACAACAGTAACTTACACAAGAAACACTGTAAATGCTTTAAACAGGCTAGCACACTTAAGTGTGTAGCCTACAACCGTTAAACAACACAAAAATGACTTTAAATGACTTTTGAAGTGCAAAAACAGTAAAAAATACAAAAACAAGGCTTTTTAAATCTTAGATAAGCTAGAAACTCACTTTTCGGTGAGAAAATGCAGTCACAGGTAGAAAGGCAGAGAAAAAATACTTAATCTGTTGAAAGACTCTCTTTTGTCTCTCTTCTGCTTGTAGCACTCTGCAGAACACCACGAGGAGCTGTGCTGAGTTAGATACAAGCGCAAAACCATGCAAATGCAAGTTTTAAGGCAGGGAGCTTGAAAGAGATATGAATTAGCCCAAAATGCAAAAATCTACTAGTTGCTGGGCTGAGACCACTCCTCCAGGCATAGATAGGCTGCGCAAACCTCCCCACTCTCACTGGTGAACAGAGAAGCTTCCTCCTATCCAAGTAAGGATATGGGCAACATAGAAACTTATATCACAGCCCAGAATTCAGAAAAACCTGAAATCTAGACTACTCTAGTTTAGAAAAGGCAGAAAACAAGGATATATATATATATATATATATATATATATATATATATATATATATATATATATATATATATATTTTTTGCAGAACAACAGTAACTAACACAAGAAACACTGTAAATGCTTTAAACAGGCTAGCGCACTTAAGTGTGTAGCCTACAACAGTTAAACAACACAAAACAACTTTAAATGACTTTTGATGTGCAGAAAATGTTAAAAAATACAAAAACAATGCTTTTTAAATCTTAGATAAGCTAGACACTTTATTTTCAGTGAGAAAATGCAGTCGAAGGTAGAAAGACAGAGAAAAAATACTTAATCTGTTGAAAGTCTCTCTTTTGTCTCTCTGCTGCTTGTAGCACTCTGCAGGACACCAATAGGAGCTGTGCTGATTTTGATACAAGTGCAAAACCGTGCAAATGCGGGTTTTAAGGCAGGGAGCTTGAAAGAGATAGGAATTCACCCCAAATGGCCAATAAGCTGCTAGTTGCTGGGCTGAGACCACTCCTCCAGGGCCAGATAGGCTGCTCAAAGCTCCCCACTCTCACTGGTGAACAGAGAAGCTTCCTCCTATCCACTAAGGATATGGACAACACAAGAACTTATACCACAGTCCAGAATTCAACAATACCTGAAATCTGGACTACTGTAATTTAGAAAAGGTGGGAAATAAGGATTTTTTTTTTTTTTTTTTTTTTTTTTTTTTGCAGAACAACAGTAACTTACACAAAAAAACACTGTAAATGCTTTAAACAGACTAGTGCACATGAGTGTGTAGCCTACAACAGTTAAACAACACAAAAAGTACTTTAATTGACTTTTGAAGTGCAAAAACAGTAGAAAATACAAAAACAATGCTTTTTAAATCGTAGATAGGCTAGAAACTCACTTTTCGGCGAGAAAATGCAGTTGCAGGTAGAAAGGCAGAGAAAAAATACTTAATCTGTTGAAAGTCTCTCTTTTGTCTCTCTGCTGCTTGTAGCACTCTGCAGGACACCACAAGCAGCTGTGCTGATTTTGATAGGTTCATAGGTTCATAGGTTTATACTACGCTATCTGCCCTAGGGCATTTATAAGCCTAGCCAGAGTGTGTTTGGCTTTCGCCACCCATTTTAAATTAATTTTGCTATGCCCTTTTTCGAGGTTAGTATACTGTGCCTCTGTCTAACAGTGACACAGAAGTGATACCCAGAGTAAATCTATGATCTCCCATCCACTCATCAAGATTCCTCTTGAAGAGAGTCAATGAGGGACTCTGCCTAACCTGGACTGGGATTTTATTCCCGAGTGAAGGGAGCTTCTGGGTTATGAATCTGTCCCTCCAGCATGTCCTATTTATTTCAGTGCTGAGGTTCAAGTCTCTCGAGCACGTAGCTCGATGGGATTTGGTTTTTCTGAGGTGCAACATGTCCAATAATTCCGGATTGGACATGGCTTTATACGTCAGGCACAGATCACCTCTGAGCAGGCAGTATGCCACTGAGTACAGCTGGAGTTTCTTTAACTGGGCAGCATATGGCATCTGTTTGACCCCTGTGATCCTCTTGGTGAGGTACTTTTGGGGTCTTTCCAGTTGCTGCAGGTGTCTGGTAAGGTACATCCCAAAAGGGACATTGTACTCAATTATGGGCCTGATGAGGGATGAGTAAAGAGGCACGATGACCTCCCCTGATCTAGACGTGAATCCCTTCATGATTAGGTGGGATATATAAAATGTTTTTCTAACCACTTTGGCCACGTAGTTGTTGAATGAGAGATTGCTATCAACTTGGGTCCCCAGGTCCCTAATTACTTCTTCTGTACTTAATGGATTACCATCTATGTGGTAATTTGTGGGCACTTTGTTTTGCGAAGGGATGACTATACACTTTTTGGCGTTTAGCTTGAGGCCATGGCTCTGGCACCAGTTGTCTGTTTCTATGAGGCCCTTTTGTAGGATGCTTGTGACGGCTGGAGAGTCGATTATGGCGCCCAGTTTGCAGTCATCTGCAAACTTGGTCAGCCACAGTCCTTCCATGTTGGCCTATACCTCCGAGAAATATATACCGAACAAGAGAGGTCCCAGGACTGAGCCTTGTGGGACGCCACTTGTAACTGGTTTGGAGTCTGACATGGCTCCAGCAATTCTAATCATGTGGGTTCTGTCCTTGAGCCAATTTGCAACCCTTCTAGTGACATAGGGGTTTATATTTAAGCTGGTGAGCTTATCTATAATGCCCGAGTGGGGTATTGTATCGAAGGCTTTTGTGAGGTCCAGGTAGGCTGTGTGGACCACCTTCCCCTCGTCAATGGCCTTGGTGACTGTTTCAAAGAAATCGACCAGGTTTAAGAGGCAGGATCTGCCCTTAACAAAGCTGAACTGGGTGGGATCCAGTGTCTGTAGGTCCCCAATATCTTTATTTATGAGGTCCATGATGATCCTTTCCATAGCTTTGCAGACCAAGCTAGTCAGGCTTATGGGGCGTTAGTTTCCAGGATCCGTTGAGGCACCACCTTTGTGGGGAGGGACCACTTTTGCTGTACGCCACTCTTTGGATACATATTCTGTAATAAGGCTGAGATTGAACAGTAGTTTTATGTTTGGGTTTAGTTCTTCTTGGAATTCATGTAGGATGCAGCCTGGAATACCCTCTGGTCCCATTGATGCTGTGTTTTTTGCTTTGGAGAGGGCGGCTCTTGCGAAACCATGCTATTGCGGGTTTTAAGGCAGGGAGCTTGAAAGAGATAGGAATTAGCCCAAAAAGGCCAATAAAATACTAGTTGCTGGGCTGAGACCACTCCTCCAGGGACAGATAGACTGCTCAAAGCTCCCCACTCTCACTGGTGAACAGAGAAGCTTCCTCATATCCAAGTAAGGATATGGGCAACACAGGAACTTATACCACAGCCCAGAATTCAGCAAAACCTGAAATCTGGACTACTCTAGTTTAGAAAAGGTGGGAAACAAGGATTTTTTTTTTTTTTTTGCAGAACAGCAGTAACTTCCACAAGAAACACTGTAAATGCTTTAAACAGGCTAGCGCACTTGAGTGTGTAGCCTACAACAGTTAAACAACACAAAAATGACTTTAAATGACTTTTGAAGTGCAAAAACAATAAAAAATACAAAAACAATGCTTTTAAATCTTAGATAAGCTAGAAACTCACTTTTCGGCAAGAAAATGCAGTCACAGGTAGAAAGGCAGAACAAATACTTAATCTGTTGAAAGTCTCTCTTTTGTCTCTCTGCTGCTTGTAGCACTCTGCAGGACACCACGAGGAGCTGTGCTGAGTTAGATACCAAGAGCTCCTCCATGTCTCTTTTCATGTAGTGCAGGGATGTATGTCTCAGGTCATTCACACCCACATGTACAATGACAGAGGCTTATTTGTACCTGTTGTTGAGCGACCTGAGTGCATGCATTATATGCTGGACCCTGGCACCTGACAGGCATCTGACTGCTACTTTTTCCTTATTCAGCCTAGTGAGTGGGACATCAGTGTCACTATCGAGTCATCTATGACTAGTGTGCTGGTCACTATTGAGTCATCTATGACTAGTGTGCTGGTCACTATCGAGTCATCTATGACTAGTGTGCTGGTCACTATCGAGTCATTTATGACTAGTGTGCTGGACATGCTGTTTTGCCTTAGGGGCTTTGGGTGAGTGGCACATTGTTTAGGAGAGTTATGTGTCCCATGATTAGTGTTTTATTGTGATGGTCAAGGGTGTTTTTGCCTTGGAGGTCTCTGCTGTTTTGGTAAATTTTATTGAGAGCCTCCGCAAAGGTGGGTGTGCGGTTTGTGTTTTTTTGTGAAGGCAGTGCTGGTGTGTGTTCTGGAGGGCTATGTGTTCCATGTGGTGTGGTGCAAGTGTTGACCTTTTCCTCTTGACCAGCTATTCCGGTCTTGGCTAGAGAGTGCATGTCTTCCAATTTTATATATATATAAGTGCATTTCTCGCAAGTCAGAGTGTTGGGAGGTAAGAGGAGAGGGTTGTCAGTTTACATGTCGCAGTTGTTACATTGCCTCAGAATGCCCAAGTTCACTAGGTTAATAGGAGAATGCACAGGGAACTGACCTTTAGACAAATTTTTTATTTTATTTTATTTTATTTTACATTTGTTGACCGGGCTAGTCTAGCTGGATATATGTCCATTTTCAGTAGAGGCCCGGGGAGAAAAGCTCCATATGAGACAAAGGAATTTAAACAGAAACATCAGAAGGGCACTTAATTATTATTACATACAAAGATATAGTCAGAGGAAGTTTAACAGTAACATAAGAAGATTAATTGGTTATTATTACATACAAGAATAAAGCAATCAGACATGCCTGGAGGGGTGCGTATTAATAATAAGTACTGGAGCTGTTCCCTTGTAGAACGTTTAGTGCTGGTAGCACTTTTGTGTGCTACAATAATTACTACAAGAAGTCTATTATGGTAAAGTGCTAGACTAATAAACTAGTAAACGTGCAGGATAGGAGAGAACTAGCAGATCTAAGTGAAAAATTGAAGCACAGATTTTAGCACCTCTCAGAAGCTTTTATCTGTATGTGTATATATATATATATATATATATATATATATATATATATATATATATATATATATATATCAGTCCTCAACCCCTTTTCCCATTTTGCTGTTTTGCACATTGGGTTGGGGTGTCACTACAGCAGTGACAATCTTCTCGATCTAATGTTTACACTGGGTGGCTAGCCCTGCCACAAATTTTACATACATATATATATATATATATATTTATATATCTATAGCAGAACCACACGCTCCAGGGATCTAAACCTTGTCACCTTGTCATCCCAATGAACAAAACATGCCAGAGGGATAGGTTCCTGACCCAGAGACTCCCCATACTCTGGAATAGACTGCCCATACATGTCAAGCAGAGATCCTCATTGGCCCTCTTCAAAAGGAACCTTGATGATTGGATGGGAGATAGGAAATTGACCCCGGGGATCATGTCAGTTGCCCTGCTAGACAGGGGTCCAGAGAAGTAAATATTGTGGGAAGAAATATCCAGGGAATTGTTATGGCTAGGCTTGCATAGGCCCTAGGGCCGATAGCCTAGTACCAACCTATGAACCTATGACAGTTTTAATATTACTAATAGGGTCTGCAATTTCTGAATAGTAATTACCTAACTTTAGTGTCTGGCAGTAATTTAAAAATCAAAAATTTTATGTGGGAAAGGGAAAAATATGATGTAAAAACAAGCACATTCTGCAATAAAGGCAAGTACATTCTGAAGTCTTTCCTTACTGTTTATGCTCCAGCTCAGCTTTCTGCTGATGAGAATCCATGTGCGGAACTTCATCAACTCCACCGGCAGACCTCTCAACTCAGGGACAAGAAGAAATATGTTGGCAGGACAAAGGCCAACAGTCAAGGACAAGGTTTAAATATTACTGTAATGCAATGATATGCATTTTCCTAAGATTAAACAATACACCACTTTGATGTCTGGCATCAACTAACAGGAGTCGCACTTTATGAATTATTCATTAGATATTAGAGTTACTGTTCATTCATAAGCACCTACTTACCCCAAACAAGTGCAAATACATTATTTCAAGGAAGCAACCTGTCAAACAAAGTTAATTTATATCTGATATAATGAATTTGCACTTCAGTCATCTTAGGAGCACTCAAATGTAATTTAGATGAATAGATAGGAAATGACAAATTCATCCCTGGTTTAACTCTTGTGTCCGTCATGAGTAGGGGCAACAAATACATGTCCTAATATATCCTTTTCCCTGCCTCTGGGTTATTCATATGCAATATTTAAGGTATAAATCTACCTTGGGAGTGTAGGCTAGGCCTTTAAGATCCTGACAGATCAATAGCCTTGTAAGTACTATGAACCTATGAACCCAAACGTGTGCAGACAAAGGTGGATAGTTTTCTAAATGTATACCAGTTTACAATGTTTATCAGGCTACATTTCTAATATTTTTGTATAAGGCTGTGGCATTTAAAATGAGGGCAGTTTTTCATCAATAACAACATTTTAAATTATTCTGATGTTTCCATGCCTTGATTTATTATTATCATTTTTTCTTACTACTGTAGAATAAAAAAATATATATATATTTTTTATACCTTTAACTGAAAGTCAACCAATTCAAAGAAAAAAGACTTAAAGTTTTATTACTGTTTGTGTCAGCAAGGAAAAGTTCTGTGAAGTCAATGATGCTTTTGTGTGGCGCAGTGTGATGCCCAGTGAAAGACGGTTTTAAAGATTATGAGCAGCGTCCTAATTCTGATAAATTTGGTTACAGTTTATATACAGAGAGGTCATCGAATATAAGTTTAAGCCCCCTGTTTCTGAGCATCACATATGATGTTACCTCCAGGATGGTTACTACTAGGAGGGTTAGTTTAGCTAAAGATAAGTTTGGACACATTTGTTCCGTTCTACATATGGGTCATATTTGTAATTATAATTAATCATTTCTGGCTTGTGTCTGATTCAACTTGTTTTAGGCACTTATTTTGCAGTCTGTAGTGAAAAATAGCTCAAAGCTACTAAAAATACATGAATAAGTATTACACGGGTTCCCATCAGAATCTCAAAATCCTAAAACCTTGAAATTCATATGGTCGAGTCCATATGATTGAAGTTTTAGAACTTCGAAATCCTGAATGGAGATCAGCATACAGTGCGGAATGGGAGATTTTCATTTTCCTCGCTGTAGTGCGATCTCAGAGTTGGTATATTTAAGTAGCGGGGGTGTGGGGGGCAGGGGGGGCTTGCCCCCCTGCAGAAACATTTAAAAAGATTTTTTTTTTAATTTTGCATTTGCTCGGGAATCTCAGTATTCTGAAACATCGATCATATGGTCTCGATCATATGAAACCTGATGTTTCGGAAATTTGGGATTCTGAAGTGAATCAATATTATACAGGTTTATGTCAAAACACTGAAAGTTCATAACACTGAAACTAATACGATAGAACCAATATCAATGAAAACCCATAACAATGAAAACTCATAACACTGAAAACTCATAACACTGAAAACATTGTCTACAAGAACTATATCATAAAAACCTGTTTTGCAGGGGGACAAGCCCTCCTGTACCATCCACACTCCCTTACTTATATATACTAACTCCATGATCACACAACCATGGAGAAAAGAAAAAAACACCACACACTATGAATCAGTGCTTAAGAGCAAATATGGATATCTACCGATCTGGGGTACAACATAATGCTGACCATTGCAATTCACAATACGGATATCTACTGATCTGGGGTGCAACATGATGCTGACCATTGCAATTCAAAATACGAACATCTACCGATCTGGGAGTACAACATGATGCTGAGCATTGCAATTTACAATACGGATATCTACTGATCTGGGGTACAACATGATGCTGACCATTGCAATTCACAATACGGACATCTACTGATCTGGGGTACAACATGATGCTGACCATCACAATTTACAATACGGACATCTACCAATCTGGGGGTACAACATGATGCTGACCATTGCAATTCACAATACGGATATCTACTTATCTGGGGTGCAACATGATGCTGACCATTGCAATTCAAAATACGAACATCTACCGATCTGGGAGTACAACATGATGCTGAGCATTGCAATTTACAATACGGATATCTACTGATCTGGGGTACAACATGATGCTGACCATTGCAATTCACGATATGGACATCTACTGATCTGGGGTACAACATGATGCTGACCATCACAATTCACAATACAGATTTCTACCGATCTGGGGGTACAACATGATGCTGACCATTGCAATTCACAATACAGATATCTACCGATATGGGGGTACAACATGGTGCTGACCATCACAATTCACAACACGGATATCTACCGATTTGGGGTACAACATGGTGCTGACCATCACAATTCACACATAGTATGCTAGACTCTCTTCCTTAATAATTCCTATGATAAGAAATGACACCATCAAATACATTCTACACAATTCTATACAGTCCTGCACTTCTCAATGTTATGAGTTTTTGGTGTTACGGGTTTGCAGTGAAATGAGTTCTACCTTATAGGTTTCAGTGTTATGACACGGATTTATATTGGGGTCTATATTAGAACATCGAAGTTTCAAAACTTCGAATGTTCTAATATTGACCGGTATTCAGTGAATGCTGAAAATATCGATGCTACAGAAAACCACATTTTTTCCTAGAGAAAGAATTCAGTTGTCCGTTTCTGTTGCTTTGGTATTTTCAGCTCTGTGGTGTAAAGTTACGTGTCGGGTTCAGGTAAGTGTGCGATTGAGCGCGGGTTAGGTTAGTTAGGGTTAGGGTGTGGGTTAGGTATGTGTGTGATTGTGTGGACGTGAGGGTTAGGGCGGGTTAGGTGAGTTAGGGTTAGGGTGCAGATTAGGTATGTGTGCGATTGTGTGGATGTGATGGTTAGGGCGGGTTAGGTGAGTTAGGGTTAGGGCGCGGGTCAGGTAAGTGTGCGATTGTGTGGATGTGAGGGTTAGTGCGGGGTAGGTGAGTTAGGGTTAGGGCGCGGGTCAGGTAAGTGTGCGATTGTGTGGATGTGAGGGTTAGTGCAGGGTAGGTGAGTTAGGGTTGGGGCGCGGGTGAGGTGAGTGTGCGATAGTGACGGACCTTAGGGTTAGGGTTTGGGTTAAGGTAAGTGGATAGTTAGTGGTGTATGTATAGTTTAGTGTAGGGTTAGGTGTAAGATTTTAGGTGTATGTGTGTGGATTGCTGTTTGTTTGGTGTGCTTGTGTTGTGTGTATGTGTTTTGGAACAGCAATTTTTTTCCCTAGGAGTATGTAACTCTGAGGGATTGGGATTTCTTTAAGTGTAGCATGTCTAACAGCTCTGGGTTTGACATGGCCTTGTATGTTAAGCAGAGATCGTCTCTGAGTAGGCAATATGCGACAGATTATAGCTGGAGTTTTTTTAGATGGTAAGCATAGGCCATCTGTTTTAGGCCTGTGATTCTTTTATTGAGGTATTTCTGTGGCCTTTCCAGTTGTTGCAGATGTCTTGTGAGGTACATACCAAATGGGGCATTGTACTCTATAATGGGTGTGATGAGGGATGTGTACAGTGGGACAATGACCTTTTTTCTGGATGAAAAGCCCTTAGTGATGAGGTGTGTACATAGAAGGATTTTCTGACTGTTGTGGCTACGTGCTTATCAACTGTCCACCTGTGTCCCTAAATCCCTTATCACACTTTCGGTGTTTTGTGTACTGCCACTTATGTGGTAATTTATGGGTACATGTTTTTTCCCAAAGGCGATAACTATACATTTCTTGGCATTGAGCTTGAGCCCATGGCTCTGGCACCAAGCATCTGTTTCTGTAAGGCCCTTTTGTAGAATATCCACATCACTTGTGGATTCAATAATGGCTTCCAGTTTGCAGTCATCCACGACCTTTGTTAGCCAGAGTCCCTTAGTGCTGGCCTGTACTTCAGAGAAGTAGATGCCAAACAAGAGCGGTCCCAGGACTGAACCCTGAGGTACTCCATTTGTCACTTGTCTGGAGTTGGATTTTGAGTCAGTCACTTTTACAGTGCAGGTTCTGTCATTAAGCCTGTTGGCAACCCATCGAGTGACATAGAGATTAATGCTCAGCTTAGTAAGTTTATCTATGATTCCAGAGTGGGGGATGGTGTTGAAGGCCTTGCAGAGGTCCAGATAGGCTGTGTGGAACACCTTACCCTCGTCCATGGCTCTGGAGACTGATTCAAAGAAGTCAATCAGGTTGAGGAGACAAGATCAGCCCTTTACAAAACAAAACTGGGTGGGGTCCAGTGTTTGAAGGTTGCCAATGTCTTTGTTTATAAGTTCCATGATAATGCGTTCCATGGCTTTGCAGATCAGGCTCGTCAGACTGATGGGACAATAGTTCCTGGGATCCAAGGTGGATCCCCCCTTGTGGAGTGGGATAACTATAGCTGCATGTCACTCATTGGGCATGAAGCCTGAGGTGAGGTTATGATTAAACATGACACTTAGGTGAGGTGCCAGTTCATTTTGTAGTTCATGTAGTATGCAGCTCGGGATGTTGTCTTGTCCCAGGTATGCTATATTCTTAGCTTTGGAGAGTGTGTTTTTACCTGTGTAGCCATGAGTATCGGAATTTGGCAATCTTTTGCTTTTGAGATCGACCCTTTAGGGGGTGAGAGGGGGTGAAGTTGGCACTGAATCGATCTGCCAGGATACTGGCAATATCCTTGGGATCAGTATATTTAATACCATTCTGTTGTAGCTAGCAGATCTGAGCATTGCCATTTAGATTCTTGACATAACTATAGAATGCCTTGTGGTTGTCCTTGGAATCTTTGGCAATTTTATTTTCGTAACTAGCTTTGGAGGATTTTATGAGGGATCTCAGCTTTTTACTAAGGCTGGTAAGGGAGTTTTTTGCATCCTGGGATTTTCCTCTTTTCTGCAACAGTTTCTTCCTTCTGTTGTATTGTTTGTTTATGGTAGAGGACCACCAGATTGGGTTCCTTTTTTTGGAGGAGACCGTCTTGGTTCTGTTTGGAATGGCATGATTCATGCACAAGTGGATGTGCTCATACAGTGCATTAGTGTAAGATTCAGTGGTCTAACTTCCAGTTCCCGTCTGCATGGGTGTCATGAAGTTTGTCACTTCTTACTTGAGTAGCATGAAGTTGGCTTTTGGGAAGTGTTTTATGGAGGTTCCCCTACTGGGAAGTGGGAGTGGGATGTGGACATCAAGGGTGATTAGCTTATGGTCAGACCTGACCAACGGGGGTGACCACTGTGTGGAGCATCAGTCTCCCATGTTGGTAATGACCAGGTCTAGGTTATTGGAGCCCCTGGTGGGACTATGGATTAGTTGGTCCAGGGCGTTGGAATTTATGAATTCCAAGAACCGTTGGGCAAAGGTGTTGGTACTTGATTAATGGCAAGGTAGTTGAAATCACCCGGTATTTGGGTGTTTGGTTGTATCTTAATATTTTCCAGTATGTTTAGACAGGTGTAGTGAGAATCTTGGGGCATGGTGGAGGATCTGTAACAAGCTACAATTTGGATTGCAGTCTTACCTAGTGTTAGTTACACCTGTAGAATTTCAGACACATTGTGTTGTGCAACTAGCATGGAGGTTTGAATATCCTTGGTGAATATGGGCACTCCTCCACCTTTAGTGCTTCGGTCCTGGTTTGGTGTCCAAAAAGTGTGGTAAGAGTTGTAGCCTGGTATTACAGGGTTGCTCTCTGGAGACTTGAACCAGGTCTCAGTTACTGCACAGATATCGATGTTCTCCATTTTTAGGAGTGCCTCGAGAGAGTGGATTTTGAGGATTAGACTTCTAGCATTGAGTAGCATTACCTTCAGATTTTGCATGCTTGTATCGGTTACGGTGGTGGTTTTGTCCTTTGAACCTTGCCTAAAAAGGCACTATGGGGTGGCAAGATCCTTAGCCAGTAACCTGAATCCCAGGGGCGACAGGTGCAGGCCATCTGTGGCAAAGCATCGTGGTCTGTCGACCCTGTCATCCCAAGCAGACAGATATTGGATCCCCTTTGAGTGACACCAGAAATTTAGCCAATTGTTGAAGTCAATCATTTTGTTGTTATACTGTGGTATCATTCTGGGCAAAGGGAGGATACTGCTCAGGGCTACGGTCATACCTGCCTGGGCCACATGATCCAAGAGCTCTTCCATGTCTCTTTTCATGTAGTCCAGGGAAGTATGTCTCAAGTCATTCACTCCAACATGGACAATGACAGAGTCGTATTTGTACTTGTTGTGGAGGGACTTGAATGCATGCATTATATGGTGGATCCTGTCACACAGGCAGCTGACAGTAATTTTCTCCTTGTTCAGCCTGGTAAGTGGGACATCAGTGTGCCTGACTATAGAGTCACCTATGACTAAAGTGTAGGGCACGTTGTCTGGCCTTAGCAGATGTTGTTTGGTGGCACACTGGTGTTTTGAGCTATGTGTCACTTTGGTTGTGATTGGTTTTGTTTGTGTTTCAGCTTTGGAGGCCCTTGTTGCTTGGGCAGGTTAATGTTAAGGGCCTCCACATAAGTGGGTTTAGTGTTACTATGTGTGGATGTTGGCGCCATGAGTTTTGAAGGGCTATGTGTTGCTTGAGGTGTAGTGCAGGTGTTAACCTTCTCCTCCTGACTATCTAGCACAATCTTGGCTGGAGAGAGCCTTGCTTCCAGTTGGGCTATGTAAGTTCATCTCTCGCAGGTTGTAGTGCTGGGTGCTATGAAGAGAGGGTTGTTTGTGTACATGAGGCAATTGTTGCATTGCCCCAGTATGCCCAGATTCACCAGGTGGACAGGAGAAATCACTGGAAGCTGACCCTTGGATATGCCTAGTTCGGTGTTTCTTTTGTAAAGTACAAGAGCTGTTTTCCCTTACCTTGGCAAGGTACTTTGCAATTATAGGCTGTTTAGTGCTTACGATTCATTTCTCCTTATTAACAAGGAGAATTGAGTGCTTGTATCAGTTTAAGGCTTCCTAGTGCTTTCCAGCAGGTTTTAGAGGAAGTGCTAGTCACAGGGGTTCAGATTTTAGTGCTACTACTGAGAAACCAGCTAGTTCTAAGGGAAAATTTGAAGAGCAGACTTTCTGGCACCAGGAATAGTTTAAAGTGCTACACTAATAAGCTAATAAAGGTGCAGGACAGCAGAGAGCTAGCAAATTTAAGGGAAAGCTTACAAAAAATCCTGGATACAGCAAATCTGTATCTGGGCTACACTAGTTCAAGGAGAGGTAGGAAACAGTTTTTTTTTTTTTTTTTTTTTTTTTTTAGTAGAAAGCATACCTTTCAACCTGGAAAAATCAAAAATCTGGACAAGGCCCATGAAAAATATGTACAATTATGTACACTGTTAACATCTAATTTGTATACATAATTATGTAACCCCACCCACTCCAATGGAATTGTGATATACCAACTTTCGAACACAAACTGAAGAACAGACAACCAAAACATGGCACCAGAGTCCCCCTGCAGCCATTCCAATGTCCCGTTACCTGGCTATTTTTCCCCATTTACCATAAACACTAGTGTATGCATACTGTTTTACTTCTACAATAATTTGGATTTTATTTTTACATTTTACAGCACAACAATGCAGAAACGCTAAAAGACATAATCTGGTACACAAAGCAATACTGTCTCACAATGAAAATAGGCTTGACATTAAAACTTCTTTGCCCTTGAAACTCACATTCATTGAAACAGCATTGAACCCACACCACATCCAAAGAAAATGCATCTGGCCAGTGGTGGATAAAGATTACCTTTGGGGCCCAACCCAATCGGCATGTCCCATGTATGTTTACATTCATAAAGGGAGACGGCAATAACAAAAAGTAGCCTTTGAAATTCTAAATGAGGATAAAACACAGCTTGTGCGTAACTAGAACAGATGGTAATTTAAAGCTGTTTGGAGTCAGTACATTAAAAAACAGCATTCTAAATTCAAGAATTGCATAACAGAATAAGCATTTTTAAAGCCATTAATGGCAATAGTGTCTCAAGAAAAGATTCCACACTAAGCCTGGTGAGTCCTACTTCCACTAAGAGCTCCAGCTCTCTAAAACATGCCAAGCATTTTCCCATGATGGCTGAAAGCCTTTTATAGACAGTCCTTTCCACTACAGCAAAGGTTTCTTCCACAGCTGAAGGAAGCAGGCTACAGGACATGCTGGATACCGTCAATGAATGTACACTAGTAAAGGCACTAACTGCAAAATGAGCAGGCTGAAAGTGTGCCAAATAGCTCATGGAATGGGGCCCCTACAAATGCCAAGCTGTTCTTAAACAGTAATTGCAAGCAGTTTGACATATAGTCAGTATCACTCCTAGGAGAAAAGACTGCTTCCCTATCCTTAAAACTGGGCATCAGGTCACAGAAGATGCAAGGAAAAATCCAGCTCAGGCATAACATGGTATTCCTGATGTCATCTGTTCCCCAAAATCAGTTTTCTATGATTTCAGAAATGTCAATGAATGCAAAAAACAAGGAACAAAATATCTGAAGTAAAATAAAGATATATTTCACTGAATAGCAAAACAGTAAACAAGTAAAATAAATAGTAAGTGATCAACTAATTATACACCAGGGAATGGTTTCCAGACTTATTCCCTGCAGGTCACTGGACCTTCTTTCTTCTTCTTTTGTTTTCACTAGTTCTGCACTTGTCAGCAACCAAGTCCACACACACACACACACACACACACACACACACACACACACACACACACACACACACACACACACACACACACACACACACACACACACACACACAGACACACACACACACACACACACACACACACACACACACACACACACACACACACACACACACACACACACACACACACACACACACACCTTACCTCTGCCGTTGCTCGCAAACTCTGCTACCCTGTGTAGTTCCCGGTTCTCCATGCTTCCGCTGTTCTCCATTCCTTCAGCTTCCTGGCCACCAGCCTCGCCAACTCTGCTGCCCTGAGTAGTGTGTAGTTCCCGGTTCTCCATTCCTTTAGCTTTCTGGCTCCTCTGCTGTTCTCCATTCTTTCAGCATCCTATTCCTGCCCGGCTCGCAATCTCCATTCCCGCCCACCCGTTTCAGCTTCCTGGCCACCAGCCGGAAATGATGACGTGAGCTCCTTGAGCTCAATTCCGACTGGCTGGTAGCCTGTTGGAGCTGACCTCATTGCGCACGTGATGATGTCAGCTCCGACAGCGCGAAAATTTAAAAAATGGCAAAAATAATTGGAACTGAAGGGGTGCCACTCAGGAATGGTGGCACCCCTTCATTTGGACCCCAAAACTCGGTAAAAACCGAGTAATTTGGAATGGTTGGGAGGTCTGGTAGAAAGTGAAGAGACAGAAATAATGAGATAAGTCAATATGCAGACGCTAAAGGGGCGGGGCCTTTGCTAGGTTATCACTGTAAACCGTAGAATGAGCTGATGTAATGTGACTGGGGGTCCAGTATCAACTTTATACCAGAGGCGGGCAACTCAAAGCCACCAAGACATAAGACCACCACAAGAACAGGGTGGGTGCATGGGAAACCAGTTGTACAGATTACAGAGATATTAAATCAAATGTGCAGATGAAAAATGAGAATAAACACTTATCTTTTCTGAATATCACTGCCTGCTGTATGTATGTATATATATATATATATATATATATATATATATATATATATATATATATGTGTGTGTGTGTGTGTGTGTCTATATATATATATATATATATATATATATATATATATATATATATATATATATTTTTTATATATATATTTTTTTGCCCATTTGTTCTCCCACCTCCACCTTCCATTATTTTTACCTGCCCAGCTTTCAGGTACCTGTCCATGCCAGCTCTACCAGATGATAAACCCCACTCCCCAGACTTAATCTGGTGTTGCAGGGGCCAGTCATAAAATGAGGCATCTGGGGACTCAGCACTTCTGCACTTCCATCCAGAGGCATATACCCATTTTTCAACCCCCGTTCTGTAAGTCCATGATAAAGCATAGGGGGGTGAAATTGAGATGTGCTGCATTTTGCCCCACCTCTGCAGCAGCTCAAACATCTCTCTACTCTTAACCCCTCTTTAGGCACTGCCACTTTCTGTTGTTCACATCTTCCACTCGAGATAGTTACTGGGAGTATTTGTGAACCTGCCCACCTCCCCAGGATGGTCATGTCCATCTCTTCTTTCCACAACATCAGTTGCCTAAGTCAGTAATGGAACCCCATTTGCCTGGGACTTAATCAAGGCTTTACCCCCTATGTCATTGGCATGGCTAGAATTACGGTATTCTTGAAGGAAACCAAAAACACTTTCACAGGTTATAAAACCATGCTGACTGATACAAAAATACTTAGCAATTTTCGCCATTACTGAAATCTGAAATCTGCAACATTACATCACAGAGCTCTTGTTTCACTGAATTTATTGCTTATGAGAATATACTTAATTTCTTCTGCCATGATGAAGTTTAACCCACCAGAGCCATTTGATTTCTAGAAACCATTTTGTTGGCCTGACTGAAAACAGAGACTGACACAATTTTGCTATAGCTATAAAACTCGATAAAGAATCACGAAATCCAAGTAAACACCTTTGTATACACTTTGGGCAGAAAAGTCAAAGTCATACACAAAACATTTAATTTTACAAAGGTACGACATGTTACAGATGAGTCTTGATTAGAAGACTCATTGAACATTTTGTATCAATAAGAAAAATGAGAAAAAAACTTTTCGTAGATGCGTACAAAGTATGAGTATGTAGAAGCATCTGTGAGGTGATTATATGAACTAGTAGAAAATTAGCAATTTAATGACACAAGAGATGAGCAAAAAAAGAGACTGAATTGTGATTGGTTTAGCTGATGTGGAAACATCACAAACTTATAGCAGGATGTTAATCTAAATTTAGAAAAGCAAAACAAATAGCCAGAAAAGCTGAGCTGTTAAACTAAACATGTGAAATCATGTCTGCAATGTAAAACACAAAGTTAATGGTAAGTTTCCTAAAAGTATAATGTTATGTGAGAAGCAGGATGACAGTAAGCGACAGCAGAAAACACTGAATACAGAATACAAAGAAACACTGCAAAAAATCAACACAATCACTCAGTAGTGATAGCACAAAACATTGAGTCATAATTACTAAAATTAAAGAAAAGCCACATAAAATACTAAAAAATAAAAACAAATAAACAAAAACATAAAACTGTTTTTTACAGTGACTTAACCACCTGGATCTCCATGTGGGGGGGGGGGCTGTGCCCCCAACCCCGTAATTTACATATATGAATTCCAAGATTGCACAGCAGCGAAGAAATGAAATATTCCCACTCCACACTATAGTATGATCTTGCACAAAGACACCTACCACACATATCTAACGTGTATAAAATACCTTCTTGCCCAAACACTCACTCAACCAATACCACACAAAACTCATTCACATACATTACTGACATTCAAAAGAAACAAATATAAGAAATGAAAAAAGTAACTGAATATCAGCAAAACTATTAAGTACCAACATTCTGTACGCACACACACACACACACACACACACACACACACACACACACACACACACACACACACACACACACACACACACACACACACACACACACACACACACACACACACACACACACACACACACACACACACACACACACTCTACACACACACTCTTGCTGAGAAAAGTTACAGGGTTTGATTCTCTTGGATCCAGCTCTGATGGACCTTTTGTGCATCTACAAAGTGAACAGCACCAGAACTACTAGATCCAATCATTTAAATTTTGCTTGGAGCATAAACAGAACATCTTGGTCAGACAGATGTGTGTCTCAGGGGATTCCCATGCTCTAGAACAGCCTCCTTCTCCATGTGAAGCAGTGTGCATCCCCAACCCAATTTAACCATAACCTTGACCAACAGATGGGAAACTGGAAATTCACCTGGGTCTGGCTCCTATGTATCTGATAGACAGAGGCAGGAAGTAACTATGTCTAAACTAACATACCCCCATAACCTTTAGAAACGATGTAATTAACATACCCCCCTCCTAATAAATGCACATGATGCATAGGGACACAACTGAGTTTGGTTGCACAGCTAGGCTTAATGAATGTGCACTCGCACAAAAGAGCTTTCACTTTATTTACAAATCCAGCACACATACCGACCAAATGAAAAGTCGACCATACAGCATGCACTCTGTGATCAGAGCAGTGCTGCATGTGACAAAAGGTGTAGTAACAGATATGAAAGACTGGGGGCAATTATGTAAAAAAACTATTTTCTTGGGTTCATTTACTACTGTGTGACATGCAGAAGCTTACTGGCAAGTAAAAATACAAATACATGGGATACTTAATTCCTAAAATGATGCAAGATGCAGAAACTGAAATCCACAGCCAAACAGACAAGCTCAGGTACATTGGAAATTTTCTAGCCTTGTCTGAGTTGGAAGGGACATACATCTAAGTTATGGGTTTATGTGATGGATTATCCATACATAAATAATCTTGTTCCTCCCAACACATTTTTTTTACCACTAATGTTCTGATTATAGCTTTGTTATATGAAACCTTTAAGCAGAATATTGACGTTATTTAATGAATTTCCCATATTCCTCAGCTTCACCTGAGACAGCTTCAGTTCTTGCACATTCAGTACTTCAGGGCAGTTTATCCATGAATGCATGCATAGTATCTAAAGGTGCTACAGTGGGTCAGGGTATCTCTAAGGGTGATTAGAGTAATACCCTTAAGCATTCTAACATAAAAGGATGTTTTTTTTACTGAAAAGTGCTGTCTCCTGTTGATAATTCCTTAGTGATACCATAAAGCTATGAAAGATTATTTTAAGTTTTCTCCTATCAGGGTTGCCATAATATGATGAAATGATTATGGAGTTTTTTAATAATATTCATAACACCGTCTCATGTTTCTCTAATACTAGCTAAGAACTTTAAACAAAATATACTCTGTACTTTGCTTAATGGTATGTGTTTTATTAATGTGACATAGCCACCAAGGTCAAAACATACTTCTCTGAATGTATAAATAAACTAATACCAAAGTCATGCTAATAAACACTCATCTCAATACTCACACAGTTGTCTGTTCTCTAATCTGTGTTACCTAACCCTGCACATTTTTTCTTTCCAGCTGGTTCCTATAACCCTTATAATAATAATAAAAAACTGTTACTTAAACTAAAACCTTGCTCAACCATAGCTAACAACCTCCCCACACAGTGCCTAAGACTAACTGCAGAGGTCATAGCATATCCAATTAGTATTCTTTTTAATAGATGCATAGCAAAATCAAATGTTCCAGACTTATAGGAAATGTATCTTATAGGACCATAGGAGGCTACCAAGCTAATAGCCCCAGGTCCCCTACAAGCCTAGCCAAGTTCAACCTGTGTTCCCAAGGGTGGGTCTATATTACAACCACGAAACCTCACTTAAGCAAGTACAGAAACATCGACACATATTGAGCGAACAGTGAAATTCAAAATGTCAAATCGTCATAGTTGGCCAACCTCACCGCCCGCTGCGTACTACCTACCCAAGCAAAATAAATAATCCACATGCATACACTTAACAAAACCCTACTTCTAACCCTAAAGTAAAGCTTGTTATATTACTATGTATGCACTTATCTTAACCCGCACCCTAACCTTAAGGTCTGTAACTATTGCACACTTCTGTTAAGAGCTATACCCAAAGAAAATAAATAATCCATATAAATACACTTAACAAACCCTACAGTAAAGCTTGCATATATTACTATGTATGCAATTACTTTAACCCGCAACCTAACCCTAAGGTCCATAACTATTGCACACTTACCTTAAAGAGCTATACTGGAGAAGGGTCAACTATGACGATTCGACATTTCAAATTTTGTGCTTCAGGACATTCGGTGTTTTCGCGGTTTACTGAATATGTGTTGACATTTCCGTATTTGCATAAGAGGAGTTTTGGGGTTGTAATAGGGAATCCCCAAGGGCATCTAGTCACACAAACACTAAAATCAGCACCTATTGCCCCTGTCCAAGAGGGACAAAGGTGGAACTCCTGGGGTGAATTTCTCATTATCCATCCAATCAACAAATTATGCTTAAATAGGGCCAACAAGGGACTTTGTTTAACATGAATAGCTTGTTCCAAAGGAAGGGCAACCTCTGTGAGACAAATCTGTATCTCCAGCAAGTTCTTTTAATGTCACATACCAGGGATGAACTAGTGACCCATGTGCCATTGACTTGTGAATGTGCAGCATTTCCATTAAAGCCGGGTCAGAGATTGCTCTATATGCAAGGCACAGGTCGCCCTTGAGCAGTCTGTATGACACAGAAAAAGTGGCAATGATTTAATTGTGTCTGTATATGACTCATCTTGAAGACCCTGAATTTTCTTTGTAAGGAACCTTTCTAGAAGCTCCAATGGCTGCAGGTGTTTGAAAAGGAACATACCAAAGGGAACATTGTACTCTATTATTGAATTAATGAGGGAAGAGTAAAGGGGGTTAGAACCTCTTTTCTTCTGGGGGCAATACCCTTACTCATGAGATGAGCAACATAAAATGCCTTACTTCCAACGGTGCAGACATGGTGATCGAAGTTAGGGTTGCTGCTGACCTATATGCCCAGATCTCTCACCACTGACTGGGTGCTTAGGGTATTGCTATTGATGTGGTAGTTTGCAGGAACATCAACCTTGGTTAAGGGTATGATAATGCATTTTTTTGCATTAAGTTTAAGATCATGACTTTAGCACCAGTCATTAGTCTGCGTAAGACCTTCTTGCACGATGTTGACCATTGATAGGGGTTTCAATGATCGCTCCCAGTTTGCAGTCAGCAGCACAGTTTGTCAGCCACAGTCTTTTAGTTTTAGCCTGTACTTCAGAGAAGAAGATTCCAAACAGTAGGGATCCCAGAACTGATGTCTGTGGAACACCACTGGTTACAGGACTGCTGGACGAGGTGGAGTCCCCTATTTTGACTATATGAGTTCTATAAGTGAGTCAGTTTACAACCCACCTGGCAATACATGGGTTGATACTCAGATGGGTGAGTTTATCAATGATGCATTAGTGGTGGATTGTGTCAAAGGCCTTGGCTATGTCTAGGTAGGCCTTATGCACAGATTTGCCCTCATCTACGGCTTTGGTGACTGTCAAAGAAGTACACCAAGTTTAACAGGCAAAGTTAAATCTATTGAAACAAGCACATATACCTTCTGCGGCAACAGTAGTCAGACTTATCATATCGCACTACCTAAAGAACCTGCACAGCTGAATTTCACCTGCAGTTGGCAAGAAGTACACAAGCAACAAATAAAGTTAAATCTATGTAAGGCAATATGCAAATAACTTAATTTGCTAAGTCTAGTTTGCATTGTTTTGTAGCGTTGAATCTGTTGGAAGGATATCCCCACTCCCACTCATTCACCCACACTCATATGACTTTTTACTGCTGAAGGTGAAGCTACATTAACACTTCAGCGTATTTCACTCTTATCAGTATAACATATCCCTGGAAAGACATTGAAAAGCCCATAAATATAAAATTAGATGATGTGACTCGAGACACTAGGTAGGGGGACATGTGTTAAGAATGCTTTGGGATATGTGTGGTGGGACAGGGGACTGAAGTTTTCACTGAACCTGTCATCCAGCAGGTTTGCTATATCCACTGATTCTGTATATGTAGTACCATTAACTATGAGTTTTGTGCAAATCTGGGCCTTACCTTTGAGGTTACAGATGTAACTAAAGAAATCCTTGTGGTTATTTTTAGTTAGGGAGCTAGTTTGCATTCATAGTTAGCTTTGGATGACTTCACCAGTAGTCATATTTGCTTGTTGAAGTTGAGGAGGGAGTGTTTCCAGTTTTGAGACTATTGCTTCCTACTCTTAGACAGCAATTTCTTTCTCCTGTTGTATAGCCTAATAATGGCAATTGTCCACCAGGCAGGTTTGTTTTTCCTTGAGGATCTTGCTTTGGTTTTACCAGGTATGGCAGAGACAATACAATTATACAGATGCTTGAATAAAGCATTGTTATATAACTCAGCGTAGGTGCCTGTTCCATCAGCGGGGGAGAGGGGCTATGAAGTTATTTATGCTGTCATGTAAGAGGTTGTAACTGGCTTCAGAGAAGTTTTTTAAGTTAGTTGTTGCTTGGGGAGGGGGGGGGGGTCTTGTGTTATACTTACTTCTAACAAGACTGATTTGTAGTTAAATCTGATGAGGAATGACCACACACTGGTGGTGGTGCAGTGGTCCCCCATGTTGGTGAGCACTAGATCCAGGATGTCTCAGTCCCTTGTAGGTGTGTCAACCAGCTGGTACAGGGTACTGAAGTTAATAAAGTACACGAACACTCGGGCAAGTGAGTTAGAACATGTATAATTTACCCAGTCTATGTATGGGTAATTAAAGTCACCCAAAGCCAGGGTGTTTGATTGTATCTTGATTGACTCAAGTAGATCCAAGTAGGCTGAGTGGATGTCCTGATTCATGGAAGGGGGGGGGGGGGTCCAATAGCTGTCAATGACCTGAAGAGGACTCTTACCTGCAGTAAATTGCACCTGAAGTAATTCAAGGGAATTGAGCTGTTTTCCCAATCTCGAGGTGCAGTTATCTTTAATGAATATTGATACACCACATTGTTTAGTTCTCATGCCTTCATTTTCTGGTCTAAATGTGTGGAAGGAAATGTAACGTGGTATAGGTAGGGTGTTCTCTGCCTTATACCTGGTACCAGTGACTGCACAAATGTCAGTATCTTCCAAGGTGAAGACTGCTTCCAGTCAGTGCAGTTTCTGGTTGAGCCCCCCCTAGCATTTAGCAGCACACTGCCTAGAAACTGTAGTTTTATTGGCCATTTTGGGTCAATTCCAAACTCCTTTGATCTCTCTCTTTTAAAACCCTGCAGTTGCGTGATTTTGGCATCTTTCCAGGCTTGATAGTTGTTGCTGAAGCACCTACCAAGGGGAGAAAACGCTGAGAGAAGAAAGGAGCCACTTTTGACATTTTAAGTATTTTCTTCTGATTTATTTCTTAGAAAAACTGCATTGCTGCCTACTTTTCGGCATTTTCTTGCTTGCAAAAGTTGATATCTGTGTTAGGAACAGTATTTAGAACATACCTAGAGCCTGTTTATTGCATTTTTTTGTGTTGCACTTAATTTAAAATAGTTTTTTCTTAAAATTGCATTTTACCTGCCTCTGACCTAGCACACACGTGTTGGGGTCATTTATTGCACTGTTCTGACTAGTTTGCTACTTGTGTGTCTCTGCTATCCTTAAACAAAGACAAAAACACAAAAAAACTTGCTATTTTCCCACTTTCTATAATTTAAAAAAAAGTTCAGTTACAGTTTGCTGTTCTGAACTGTTTGGAAGTTTCTTGGAGGCCAGTGCTTGCTTGGTTAAAGGGAAGTCTCTGTGTTCATCAGTGGCAGTGGTTAACACTGAGCAGCCTGCCTGTCCCTGTAGGAGTAGTTACTGCCTAGAAACTGTAGTTTTATTGGCCATTTTGGGTCAATTCTAAACTCCTTGATCTGTCTCTCTTAAAACCCTGCAACTCTCTTTTTGCGCGGTCTTGCACACAGAGCTGCATCGGGCACCGCCGGTTAGCTGGGGTATACGATTCCTGGCTCCACAAAGTCTGTGCTGTAAATTTTCCCTTAGAACTAGGCAAGCCTCAACTCAAGTGCTTCAGATCAACTGCTCTTATTGCAGCACTTGCATAACCCAAATCAGCACTTGTCCAAATCTCATAGACAGCACTATTATAATACAGCATAAGACCCTCGATTGTCCGCAAGACAAGTGAAATTTACTTTTCCAAGCATGTCCAGAGGTCAGCTTCAGGTGTACTCTCCAGTTCATCTGGTGAAATTGGGCATCCTGCGGCAATGTCACAACTGCCTCATGTATACAGACAACCCTCTCCTCTTACCTCTAGACACAAACACTTGTGAGAGATGCAAATACACAGCCAGACTGGAAGCTAAGCACTCTCAACCCATGACTTTAACAGACAGTCAAGAGGTGAAGAGACACACTAGCATCACACCACCAGTCACACATGGATCTACAAAACAAGCACTGGCAAAACATACACATAAATACACAAAAACATATTCAGAGTCACTAGGTAACAATCTGAAAAAGAAACAGGGCCCTCTGAAGCAGACAAGCAAGCAGCTTGCACCTCCAAACACAATCCAGAAAGCACATAATTCACCTCAGCAGTGTGTCTCATGACAGCCCCTAAGGCAAAACACCATACCCAACACGCTAGTAATAAGAGACTCTGTAGTAAGGCACACAGATGTTCCACTCACCAGGTTGAACAAGGAGAAGGTTACTGTCAGCTGCCTGTCGGGAGCTAGGATCTGCCACATAACACAGGCACTTAGGTCACTCCAGAACAAGTACAAGTATGACGCTGTCATTGTACATGTTGGTGTGAATGATCTAAGACGTACCTTCCTGGACTACATAAAAAGAGACATTGAGGGGCTCTCTGATCATGTAGTCCAAGCTGGTATGACCCTGACCTTGAGTAGCATACTACCTTCACCTAGAATGATACCACAATACAAAGACAAAATGATCAATTTCAACAACTGGCTAAGCTTCTGGTGTCATTCTAAGGGGATCCAGTGTCTGCCTGGGATGACATGATAGACAAGCCTCGCTGTTTCAGCAGTGATGGTTTGAACCTGTCACCCCTAGGCTTTCGAATACTGGCCAAGGCTCTTGCCGTCCCCATAGTGCCTTTTTTAGGCAAGGCTCAAAGGACAAACCAACCACCGTAACCAGCACAGGTAACCAAAAACTAAGGGTAATGCTACTCAACGCCAGAAGTCTCAACCTCAAAATCCACGCACTCAAGGCACTCCTCAATATGGAGAAAATCGATGTTTGTGCAGTGATGGAAACCTGGTTCAAGGCTCCAGAGAGCACCCCAGCAGTACCAGATTACAATTCATATCATACCTTCCAGCCTCAATTACCAGATCACAGTACAAAGGGTGGAGGTGTATCCATATTCATCAAGGATACCCACATCTCCAGGTTAGTGGCACAGCATGATTCCCCAGAGATCATCCATGCGCAACTATCAGCAGGCAAAACCACATTTCAAGTTGTAGCCTGTTATAGATCGCTCACCATGTCCCAAGATGCTCACTCAGCATTCCTTGAGGCATTGGAAAATACAAAGGTCCTACCCAACACCATAATTTTGGGTGATTTCAACTACCCTGGTATAGACCGAGCGAACTACCAAAGTTCTAACTCCTATGCCCAGCGGTTCACAGAATTTATAAATTAAAATGCCCTTGAACAACTGGTATGTTCTCACACTAGAGGGGACAACATATTGGATTTAGTCATCACAAATATGGGCGCCCATTGTACCACACCCATTATCACTCCCTCCTTGGTCAGATCAGACCACAAACTGATAACCCTGGACGTCCTCACCCCTCCACCTCCCCCAGTCAAAGAAACCATCGTAAAAAAACTTTCCAAAGCAAACTGCAAACTACTTGCATCTGAAGTGGAAAGCTTCACTATTCCCTTGCAGAAGGATAATGATATTCAGGATGCAGAATCCTACACCAAGGCACTTTATATACATCTTCAGGATTGCATGGACCATGCTATCCCAAATAAAACCAAGACTCCTTCCTCAAGCAAGAAGAAACCAGTCTGGTGGACCCCAGCCATAAGCAAACTATACAATAAAAGGAGGAGACTTGTACAAAAAAAGGCCAAATCTCAAGTAGAAAAATCATCCCTGATCAGCATTAGTAAATTGAGGGCCCTCATCAAGTCAACTAAAGCCAATTTTGAAAAGAAAGTTGCTAAGGATGCCAAGGATAACCATAAGGCCTTCTATGGTTACGTCAAAAACCTAAATGGCAACGCTCAGGTCTGTTCTGAGCTAATACAAAATGGAACAAAATACACTGACCCCACTGACATTGCCAACACCTTGGTTGACAGGTTCAGTGCAAACCCCCCCCCCTCACCACCTGCAAGGCCTATTACTATTCCAGGGGATTGTGTAACTCCAATTATTACTGATACATTGGTTAATAAGGCTAAAAACACTGCCTCCATGGGACCAGATGGTGTCCCGGGCTGTGTCATACGCAAGCTCCAAAATGAATTAACCCCACATCTGAATATCCTGTTCAGTCTCAGCCTCTCAACAGGATATTTTCCCATAGAATGGCGCACAGCAACGGTGGTGCTGCTGCACAAGGGTGGGCCCACAACAGACCCTGGGAACTACAGACCAATAAGCCTGACCAGTCTGATTTGTAAGGCAATGGAGCAAATCATTATGGAACTCATAAATGGAGAGATTGGGAACCTCCAAACACTTGACCTCACACACTTCGGCTTTGTCAAGGGCATATCATGCCTCCTGAACCTGGTGGACTTCTTTGAGAAAGTTACTCAGGCTATAGATAAGAGAAAGGAGGTACACACGGCTTACCTTGACCTTGCTAAAGCATTCGACACCATTCCCCATTCGGGTATTATTGATAAACTCACCAACCTGGGCATAAACCCTTACGTCACAAGATGGATCACAAAATGGCTCTCAGACAGATCCCACAAAGTAAGAGTAGAGGGATCTATGTCCGAATCCAGACCAGTAACGAGTGGTGGGCCCCAGGGCTCTGTCCTGAAGCCCCTCCTGTTTGGCATATACTTCTCAGAAGTACAGGCAAGCACTGAAGGGCTGTGGCTGACCAAGTTTGCAGAAGACTGCAAACTGGGTGCTATAATAGAGTCTCTGGCCGACATGGATATCCTCCAGAAGGGCCTTAATGAGACTGATGCATGGTGTCAAAGCCATGGTCTCAAGCTAAATGCTAAAAAATGCGTAGTAATCCCCTTTGTAAAAAACAGAGTTTCTGCAAACTACCACATAGGAGGTAACCCCCTGAAATCTGAAGAAGTAATAAGGGATCTAAGGAACCAAGTAGATAGTCAGCTTTCCTTTGATAACCATGTTGCCAAGGTGGTTAGAAAATCCTTCTATGTGACCCATCTGATCATGAAAGGGTTTGCATCAAGATCTAAGGATGAAGTGGTGCCCCTCTACTCTTCCCTCATAAGACCCATTATTGAGTACAATGCACCAATTGGAATGTACCTGGCTAGACAGCTCCAGCAGCTGGAGAGACCACAAAGGTACCTAACCAAGAGGATTACTGGCCTCAAACAGTTGCCCTATGCAGCACAATTGAAAAAAACTAAGGCTTTTCTCTGTTGCATACCGCCTTCTCAGAGGCGATCTCTGTCTAACATACAGAGCCATGTCCAACCCAGAACTGTTGAACATGCTCCATCTTAGCAAAACCAAATCTACTCGAACTACATGCTGTAGGGATACAAACCTCAGCACAACAATGAATAGAACATGCTGGAGGGATAGATTCCCTTCGCAAAGACTTCCCTTGCTATGGAACAAGGTCCCTATCTACATAAGACAGAGCCCCTCACTATCACTCTTCAAGAGGAACCTTGACGAGTGGATGGGTAACAGAAAGTTCACACCAGGGATCATACCAACAGCTCTACTAGATAGGGGCCAAGGGTACTAGCTGCTAGATCAAGGGCCTAGGGAACTAAGCAAAGGGGTGGTGAATACCGCACAACGTGGCTGGGCTAATATATGCCTTCGGGGAGATAGCCCAGTACCTACCTATGAACCTACCTATGAACCTATAAGCCTGAGCTTGTTTTTCGAGAGTATTTTTACATGGGGAATTTTGTTCTTGTGCCATTGCCTAAAAAGGGAACTACAGGGGTGACAAGAGCCTTAGCCAGCAACCAAAATCCCAGGGATGACAGGTGAAGACCATCTATGGCAAAGCATCGAGGTCTGTCAAACATGTCATCCCAGGCTGACAGCTACAGGATCCTCTTTGAATGACACCAGAAACTAAGCCAGTTGTTGAAGTCAATCCTTTTTTGTTTGTATTGAGGTATTATCCTAGGTGAAGGTAAAATGCTGCTTAAGGCTAGTGACATACCTGCCTGCGACACATAATCAGAGAGCTCAGTCATGTCTCTCTTCATATAGTCCAGTAAGGTATGCCGCAAGTTGTTCACATCAACAGGACTGTGATGGAGTCATAACAATGCCTGTTGTTGAGAGACATGAGTGCGTGTGTAATGTGCCAGATCCTGGCACCTAACAGTCAGCTGATCGTGACTTTTTCCTTATCCTACCTGGTGAGAAGTGTCTCACAGTTGAGTCAGCTATGACTAAGATGTTTGTTTTTGTGTTATGCCTTAGGGGTTTGACTGGTGAGACAGTGGTGTGTGATATATTACACGTACTATGTTTTGCACAGTATGTATTATGTGAATCATGCTTGTGTCTGTGTGGTCTGTGATGTTTAGGTAAGCATCTGGTAAGGACCTCCACATATTGGGTCTATATTAAAAGCACAGAATGACAAAAGCTCGAGTCTATGTACATTGACACATAAAGGTCAATGTACATAAACAGTGAAACATGAAAACAGCGTAAATTGAAATGCCAAACATGTTTCCTGGTCAGCAGCGCAA
>NC_056745.1:1307829312-1307951812 GCF_019279795.1 Protopterus annectens | reverse complement strand
GAAAGTATGTCGAGAACATCATAATCATAATGATGTGTTTTTCCCTGTCATTGCTGTTTTTCCTGAGATGCCTCTGGGGTCCTGGGTTGTGGAGGTTGATGTTATCTGGAAAGTTTGGATCCATAGTTTTTCTTAAAATAATTGGGACTAGTATTCCTTTTAGGTGTTTTGAGCTGTATCCTCTGGCAAGAAAGTCCTTGTTTAAGTCTATGATCTTCCTGGTAAAGTCAGCTATATGCATATCTTGAAGTTTTACAAAATATTTAGAAGGGTAGTGTTATTATGGCAGGGACTTTTAATTGTATCACAGAGAGAAAAGACATCAGTTTTGAGAAAATATTTAAGATCAAAGCTTTGATCACAGTGTTAAATTAGTGGATAATAAATAATGTAAAATATTTAGCTTTATCTGCAGAAGCCAATTCCCTTTCTTATAATCTTTATTCATGTGCACATGGAACACAAACTCATATTGATAGGATATATCTCCTTAGATGTTACTAATAAAATAAATGGTTTTGAAACTATATCTTGTCCACTATCAGATGATAATGCAAGTATATTTAGAAATGGAACTTCGAAATTGTCAACTGATAAATTAGATCCCTGTATATACGACAAAATTAAAAGAATTAAAAACACCTATTAGAGCAAATTGATTATCTCCTATTGTCTAATGAAAACAAACAAGTTAATAAAGTAATTGTATGGAACACTAAAAATTCACAACAGAGAAAAAACAGGGAAATGGTCTTAAAATTAATGAATGGGACAAAAATAGTTGATATACAAAAACAGTTCCAGAAAAAGCTAACCTACAGCAGCAAAACAAAGGAAAAGATAAGAAGGAAGAGAGGAAATTATTAACTTCACGATATCAAAATAATACATTCTCATGGTTATTAAAAATAAACAGAGGGGTACATAAAAGTGAAATTGGATTACAATATATATGATTTATATGTTTTAACATTAAAAACAAATAGTTAAGTTTCCCATTACTTAAAAAATGGAAGTTTATATTGCTGCCAAGTGCATATAGTACACCAGGATTCACAGCTAGTCAAAACCTTAATAACATTTTTAACATTTTACTTTTTAAAAATAAAACACTTTAGTATGATTGCTTAGATAAAGGTTCATTATTAACATTAGAATAAATGATGAGAAAATATAGTATGAATAATGCACATCGATTAACGTTACATAGTGTAGTTGAAAATGTAAAGGTTAGTTGTGTTATATGAATGATAATGAAAAACAATTTTCCTAAAATGTTTCAATGCTTAATATCTATATATCAAGGGAATATTATATTTAAAAGGGTCTCTATAAATCCTATAAAATTATAATTAATAACAAAAATACTCTTGACAATAGATTTTGGAATTTTATTGATATATATATATATATATATATATATATATATATATATATATATATATATATATATATATAAAATCTAGAGGTAGGACTCCCCATTGAACACACATTTCACCAAAACATAAATCACAGAACACACTTTCACGAAAGTGCATTTATCAAAAATGCAATTTCGCAAAAAAAAAAAAAAATCCAACCCAAAATATTAAAAAATAAAAGACTACTCACATTTATACATATTCCCTTTTCCTCACTGTAGTGAGATCTCGGAGTGAGAATATTAAGGTAGGGGGGTGTGGGGGGCACCGCTGGGGTGTAGGGGGGGCTGTGCCCCCCACAACCCCCACTTTAATATTCTCACTCCGAGATCACACTACAGTGGGGAAAAGGGAATATTCCCTTATCCTCACTGTACCATGATCTAAGCAACAGTTTGTTTAGTTGTACAATCTACACCACATGTTGATGTACAACTAAACCTACATGCAAACAACTGTTTGCTTACCTACCTTCTGGTGAAACTACATTTTTGATAAATGCATTTTCATGAAAGCATGTTCACTGGTTTACGTTTCAGTGAAACGTGTGTTCAATGGAGAGTCCTAGACCTATATATATATATATATATATATATATATACAGAAAAGACAGAACTTTGAAATCAAATTCTGTAGGTTTTATCATCCTCAGGTTTATATTGGGAATTGTTTCACATGGAAATATGTTCATAGAATATTTTATTATACCATTCCCAATATCAAAATGTAGTATGTCAGAAATTTATAAATACACTGTTGGTTGTTAGAAAGGGATAGGTTTTAGACAGGCAAGCTCTAGCCACCCCAAGGGATCTAGACAGCTATGAATACACACAGACTGCAGAGAGGAAAATCCTGAACATATCTAAACAATCCTACCTTGGTTTGTGATGTATTGATCTTTACTGTTAAAAAGAAGTGCAGCTGCGAGCAACAGTGAGCAGAAGCTACAGCATGCCTTTGGAGACACCGTAAAGAAATTAAAACTTTTGTTTGGCTTTCAGAACTTGTATGGTGAGAACAACTTTACTGTACTTACTTTAGTATTTAGTTGTATACTGCTCATATGATTTTTTTGTCATAAGTTGAATTAAGTTATCTTTGAATTCTGTGGTTTCTGATCTTGATTAATTTTTTTTTCTTTTACAACATTTTATTCATTTGAAGCTCAGTATGGATTCCTTAAATAAGTATGCGATTAATATCCACAAACATTCCTTAAATAAGTATGCGATTAATATCCACAAACATTCCTTAAATAAGTATGCGATTAATATCCACAAACATCTTGACAGAGTAATAAATGCTATGCATATTTAAATGTAACATCTGATAACACTGGTGATCTATGTTCCTCGACTCAAAAGTTGGATGATTTGCTTACCATTGTTAGAAGTAAATCTCGACTTAATGATGATGATTGGACTTGTGCAACTGGCACGGCTTGGAGAACTGTTGTTTCATATATTAATGACCGGACTGGTGAGATAAATAATGTTAGGCAAAGAGCAAATAGAACACATTTAGGAAATGATGCATCTATTTTCTACAAAGAACATTCAACTCCTATGAAACACGATGAGGCCCCTGAGAACTATGGAGTTGTGGATGCAAGTACTCAGCAATATGTGGATCCAGTTTGTTTAGAAGGAAACAAAAACAGAAAGAAAGGAAGAAGTTCTCAACAAATAACAAAAAAGAAAAAGAAACTGACCAATGACTATAAAGGAAAGAGAATACGTAGTAAAAAGGATTCTGCTTTGTTATGTAACACACTGGTGACAGGGAATGATGATATTTTTCTATCAGAAAACCTTCAGTTCACAGAAAAAGGCATTTTTCCAAAAGAGAAGGTAGAAAAAAGAAGCAACGTGTGAAAGGAAGATATCAGAATTGGATGTGGAAGGACTGAAGAACATTACTGTAGGAAAAGAGAAGACAGATGTTGACTACATGGCTCAAGCTGTGGATTTACAATACCAGCTGGATGAGAATTTAATACAAAATGAAAACAGTGGAATTAATAAGATTAATAGTGATGAAGATCTATCCTTTGTAACAATTGATAGAACAGATATTGCTGTATTAGAAGCTGAAGATACTTCAGAGCTGGCCAGCAAAGATATGGTTGTAATTGGAAATTTAATTATTAGAGCAAATAATACTTATATTTGCAGAGATGATCATGAACATTGAATAGAGTTATGCTTGCCAGGGGCAAAAATAAAAGATGTGAGACAAGCCTTGGAATGCCTTCAGGTAAGGAAGTACGCCTCTGTTTTTATTCGGGTCTATATTATAACATCAAAGTCTTAAAACTTCGAATGTTATAATATTGAACCATTTCGATCAAAAGACTATAATGTTGAACACTCAGAATATCAAATTTTTTCCCAGGGAAAAAATTCACTGTTCCGACAAACATACACACAACAGAAGCACACCAAAATAATAATCCACACACATACACTTCACAAAACCCTACACTAAATCATACATGCACTACTAGCTATCCACTTACCTTAACCCAACCCTAACCCTAAGGTCTGTAACTACTGCACACTCACCTTACCCGCTCCCTAACCCTAAGGTCCCTAACTATCGCACACTCACCTTACCGGCTCCCTAACCCTAAAGTCCCTATTGCACACTCACCTTACCCACTCCCTAACCCTAAGGTCCCTATCGCACACTCACCTTACCCACTCCCTAACCCTAAGGTCCCTAACTATCACACACTCACCTTACCCGCTCCCTAACCCTAAAGTCCCTATCGCACACTCACCTTACTTGCTCCCTAACCCTAAAGTCCCTATCGCACACTCACCTTATCTGCTCCCTAACCCTAAAGTACCTATTGCACACTCACCTTACCCACTCCCTAACCCTAAAGTCCCTATTGCACACTCACCTTATCCACTCCCTAACCCTAAGGTCCCTATCGCACACTCACCTTACCCACTCCCTAACCCTAAGGTCCCTAACTATCACACACTCACCTTACCCGCTCCCTAACCCTAAAGTCCCTATCGCACACTCACCTTACTTGCTCCCTAACCCTAAAGTCACTATCGCACACTCACCTTAGCCACTCCCTAACCTTAAAGTCCCTATCACACACTGACCTTACCCACTCCCTAACCCTAAGGTCCCTATCGCACACTCACCTTACCTGCTCCCTAACCCTAAGGTCCCTAACTATCGCACACTCACCTAACCCGCTCCCTAACCCTAAAGTCCCTATCGCACACTCACCTTACCCGCTCCCTAACCCTAAAGTCCCTATCGCACACTCACCTTACCCACTCCCTAACCCTAAAGTCCCTATCGCACACTCACCTTACCTGCTCCCTAACCCTAAAGTCCCTCTTGCACACTCACCTTACCCGCTCCCTAACCCTAAGGTCCCTATCGCACACTCACCTTACCCACTCCCTAACCCTACGGTCCCTAACTATCACACACTCACCTTAACCCGATCTGTTCACACACTTATGGAGCCATAACCTTTGCTCCACAGTCGAGGAAATAGCAAAGCTTCAGAAACGGCCCACCGAATATTTTCTCTAGGAAAGTATTCGATATTCTGCACCTTTGCTATTTTCAGCATTCGGTGCATAGGGTTCGATATTATAACATTCAAAGTTTTAAGACTTCGATGTTATAATATAAACCCTTTTATTCATGTCAGTATAAATGATGTCATCCGCAAGGATTCTCTGACTGTTAGTAGGGAACTGACGGCCCTCTTAGATAGTATAGCTTGTACTGGTATTAGGATGTATTTTTCACAAATCACCTACAGAAAGGATAGTCAGGTCACTGTGAATGAAAAGATTTTTTAAGTGAATATCTACATGGAAAAAAATGTCCTGTTTTAAAAAATGGAAATGTGTAGAGCATCCAAGCCTTCTTTTGGGCACACGTGTTCAGACAGGATGGTGTGCATTTATCAAGATCAGAGAAGAGAATTTTTGCAGCAGATATTTTGCAATATTTGACAAACACCAGGCAAGAATTTTGCCAGGTCAGAAATGTAGCAGTTCACAGATAGCAACATTTGATGCATCTCTGATGGTCGCTAATGCTAGGAGCATTAATAATAAAGTGTTTTATTGGAAAATGTGCTACATTCCCACAAGATTGATGTTATTATTCTTTGTGAAACATGGTTAAAGAACAATGACTGGAAAACAGTTCTGTCAGGGTTTAAATGTTTTACTGTAACAGACATTCTAACAAAAAATCAGGTGGAGGTGTTATGATAGGGATTAAGAATAGCTATGAGACCTGTGATTATTACATGTTCAGTGATAACACCAATACTATAGACTGTGTAACTGTAAAAATAAAGACAACCCTGGAACATATAACAATTGTTGGAGTGTATAGACCCCCAAAGTCAAGTGCAGATGACCTAGAGGAATTCATACATTTCTTACATGAAACACAGGAGGGAAGAATAATATTAGCTGTACCCATGTGCACCAACTAGGGACTTATATTTACAAGAAACAGACTGGAATAATATTGATTCAACAATGTTAGTAAGGAAATTATTCACAACGCATATTCAGAAAAAACAATTTCTTCAGATTGTAAAAAAAAACTACCAGGGGATGTAACATTCTAGACATTGTTTTCCTAAAGAAATTATGGTTACTTCAAGCCACGTTTTACCACCATTGATGTTCAGTGATCATGGGGTTATTAAGGTTAATTTGTTACTAGATAATTGTGCCAAACTGAAATCTAAACCAATGCACAGAAGGTTCATTACAGATTATATGGAAGCAAAACAGTCACTATATAAAACTAACTGAAGTGATATATTCAGTGGAAAAACTGCAGACGGAATGTGAAAAGTTTTGAAAGAGAAATTGTTTCAGTGCAAAAAATCACAAAAAAAATTGCTTAGCATCAGGATTTACGTATACAACATCAGGGGATATATTTCCATAAAAACAAGATATCTGATTAAGGTGAGAGACAAAAAATATAAGAAATGGAAGAGAGGTCAAACTACAACTTTGAATTGAAAACTGAAATAAACAAGCTGGACAAACAGATTAAGCATAGTGTGAGACAATCAAGAAAAAGTTTAACAAATGTTATATAAAGATAATAAGCATAAAAGGAAACCTTTTTATAAATACATACGATGTGGAAGGAGTAAAGACACACAAACTGATAAACTGTGCGCACATTCTAAAATCTACTCTCAGACACTACAGATTATAAATATATTTACAAAATGGTACGCAAAACAGTTTGGCTCCACAAAAGGTGTGATAAGTTGTCCTAGTGACATCCTGGTAATTTCAGATACTGGAATCAAATTAGATTATTTATTTATTTATTTATTTCACATTTGTAAACCGGGTTAGTCCAACTGAGTTTGCAAACAAACCCATTTTCAGTGGAGATCTGTGGGGAAAAGCCCCAGCAAACATAAGTAAAGATAAAGTGACAATATACAAATATTAAATTACAATCACAATACAAAATAATTGTAAAAAAGAAATGGTTATTAACTATTTGCATTGCATTGATAGTAAGCAACCCATTTTCAGTGGAGACCCAAAGGGAAAGAGCTCCAGCAAACATAAGCACAGATAAACATACAGAACAAAAACTATTAAAAATAATTCAAATACGAAATTAATTTTAAAGAGAAAAACAAAAGAAAAAATTATGAACATTAAGGGTTGCACTGATAGCAGTGGTCTAAAATGTACTACATATGAGAGTAAAAACAAAAAGATAATCATTGTTCAAAATAAGGACAATGTATAGACATTGATAGGAAATGGGGGGGATAAATAGTGTGGATAATGGGGGGGGAGGGGGCTATAGTAGGGCTATAGTAGTAGAGCTGAGGGTTTAGGAGGTTAGTTTAAGCAGAAGTTACTAACAGAGAAAGAAAGTTAGGAGATGCAACAAGTTATACAGTAGGTCAGACAGACTACATGTCGTCAATGCAATGGCATAATTTCAAGTTTAGTAGGTGGGATTTAAGCTCCTTTTTAAAACAGGGAAAGGAAAGGTTGGATCTAATATGGAGAGGGAGTTGGTTCCAATTTAGTGAGACAGAGTGTTTGTAAAGTAGTTTGTCAATATTCCTTTTGGGTTTATAAACTGAGAGAAGATACTGATCAGCACTCCGGAGTGGCCGGGGGAGGGGATAGAGAGTAACATGGGAGGTGAGAGCAGGGCAGGGAGAGGGATTGTTGAGTATGGAAAAGGTAGTGTGGAGTTGCAGTTGTAGGAGAAGGTGTAGAAATTCCAGACACTGAAGTTTGTTTAGTGAGAGGCAGTGATGTGACAACAGTGGTTGGTTTAGAATAAATCTGTAAATTTTGTTGTATGTTCCAGTTTCTGCATTGAGGTAGTTTGGATATTGGTAAGGATTGGGGAGGCATATAGAAGACTAGGTAAGAGAAATGTCTGCACAAGAGTGTGTTTAGTGGCAGTAGTGAGGATTTTTTTGTTCCTATAAAGTAGTCCAAGTTTTTGGTGGGTTTTTTGATGACCTGTTGTATGTGAAAGTAAAATTTTAGTTGGCCATCAATTATTACCCCAAGGAGTTTTGATGTGTGAGGCAGGGGAGATAGTGGTGCCATCCAGGGAGGAAAGAGAAAAGTTGGATTTAAGGTGAGAGAGTGTCTGAGGTAGGAAGGGAAGGAGTTGAGTTTTCTTAGGGTTAAGGATTAAGTGATTTTTTCTGAGCCATTTTTCAAAAGAAATACAGGAATTCTGTGTTAGTGTGTGTAGTGCAGAGATAGTATTGGAGATAGATAAGAGAGTAGAGCTATCTACGTATTGTATTACAGATGAGAGACTGCAGGATGAATGTAGGTTGTTGGTAAAGATGTTGAAAAGGAGCAGTCCAAGTATGGAGCCTTGAGGTACTTCTGTTTGAACAGCAAGGAAGGGAAGGTCTGCTGCCATCTAACAACTTGTTTCCTGCCAGTAAGGTAGGATTGAAACCAGCTAAGAGTAGAAGGAGAGAGGTTTAGGTCTGAGAGTTTGTTAACAAGGATGGGATAAGACATAGTGTTGAAGGCTTTAGAGAGATGAAGGAATAGACAGGAGATGAGGAAGTTGTTGTCCCTAGCTTCTGCAACCTTTTGAGTAAAGGATAGTAAGGCAGTCGAGGCACTGTGTTTAGGGTGGAAACCATGTTGCAAGGGGATGAGGAGATTTTCGTGAATGAGATAGGGCAGTACTTGAGTATGTATAGATTTTTCAAGGCTCTTAGAGAGCAGTGAGAGAATAGCGATTGGTTTATAGTTAGAGGGTTCAACAGAGTTGCCACCTTTGTGCAGAGGAGTGATATAGTTCCGGTACGGTAGATTCTTGAATGGAGCAGTTGATTAAGATAAATATAGGATATGCAATAGAGTCAGCACATCAATTATCAGAAATTGAGGGGGAGTTTATCAGTGGAGGGAAAACATGGTTTTAGTTTAAGAAGATTTGATTTGGTAGAAACAGGTCGCAAGGTAAAAGGCTGAGTGAGACAGAGGAGTATAGAGGTTTAGAGGGAGGTAAGGGTGACACAGAAGAGTTGGTATGAGCAGAGTTACCAGAGGGTAGGAGTTTAGAGATGTTGTCTATGAATTGTTTGTTGAGTAAGTCTCTAGTTTCAGAGGGACAGTCATAGGGGAAAGGGTTAGGGATGGTAGGAGAACCAATGTGGAGCAGGGGATTGATAGTACTCCAGAATTCTTTGGGGTCATTTGGATGAGAGCTTGGAAATTTAGTGAAATAGTGGTGCTTATCCAAAATAAGTTTCTCACATGATTTCTGAGTTGCTTATAACCTCGGAGAAGGTGGGGGTTTTAGTGGTTTTCCATTTTCTCCACGGAGCATCTCTTTCATGCACCAAAGCAGGAGTAGCTTTGGAGTGCCAGGGTGTGAAATTAGATTTGGTTCTGATTTTGCAAGTTGGGGCAAGAGAGTTTAGGACATCAAGGAAAGTGTGATTAAATTTAGTAACATCATCCTTGAGCAGGAGAGGTTTTAGGAAAGATCAGCTGATGGCAGAGAGTCTGTAGTTGAAGGTTTCAGGGGAAAAGTTAGTCAGTTTCCTACAATCTCTGTAGTGATGGGGCTTAGAGAGATGAAGGAGTGCCTTATGACAGTGATGGGAGAACACTCACTAAAAGAGTCACGGAAGGTAGAAGGGTTACAGTAGTTGTTAGGAGAGTTGGTCAAGATCCAGTCAATTGTGGAACCAATAGCATTTCTACTGTAGTGGGTAGGGGTAGTGATCAGTTGTGAGAATCCATACAGGTTTATAAAATGTTGGGGTGAGTCACCAATAAGGGAGTTCCAATCTATATTAAAATCTCCAAGAATGATGGTTTCGTAGGGGATGGAGGTGTTTATCCAGGAGAGTATATGTTCAAGGATAGGGATGCTTTTACCTGGGGAGATATAGATAGAGGCGATAGCAAACTTCCTATAGTTATTGATGTGGCAGTCTAAGAGCAGTAGTTCAGCAGGAAGAGAAACTAGGCAGGGTAATGTCTATTGGTGTTAGTGTCTGTGAAACAGAGTACAAGATAGCCACCCCAACAACTTTTTGGGTGTCCTGTCAGACCTACAGATATTGTATTGAGGTGGGAGAAATTCAGAGGAATTGATATGAGGTTTATTATATTGAAAAGGAAGCATGCAAACTTCATACAAACAAAGCTCAGTAACACCAATACAACAGATTGTGTAATTGTCTCAATAAATATAACCCTGGAACATGTAACAATTGTTGGAGTGTATAGACCATCATAGTCAAGTGCTGATGACCTAGAGGAATTCAAACATTTCTTGCATGAAACACAAAAGGGAAGAATAATAGTGAGTGGGGGACTTAAAATTACCAGAAATGAACTGGAATAATATTGATTCAATAACATTAGTAAGGAAATTATTCACAACGTATATTTAAGAACAAGAATTTCTTCAGATTGTAAAAAAAAACTACCACGAGATGGAACATACTAGACATTGTTTTTGTTCCCAAATAAATTATTGTTACTTCATGTCAAGTTTTACTGCCACTGATGCGCAGTGATCATGGGCTTATAAAGGTTAATTTGTAGTTAGATAATTCTGCAAAATTAAAATCTAAACCAATGCACAGAAGATTAATTACAGGTTTTATGGAAGCAACACAGTCACTATGTAATTGGAGTGATGCATTCAGTGGATAAACTACAGAAGGAATGTTGAATGTTTTGAAAGAGTAATTGTCTGATGCAAAAAATGAAAACAATTTTAACATCAGGATCTAGGCATACAATGTCTGTGGGATATATTTCCATAAGAACAAGATGCATTATTTAGTTGAGAGGCAAAAAATATAAGACATGGAAAAGACGTTAAGCAAAAACGTTGAAAAGTGAAATAAACAAGCTGAACAAAGAAATTAAGCATAGTGTGAGGCAAGATCGAGAATAATTTGAAGAAAATGTATATAAAGATATTGAGCATAATAGGAAACCTTTTTATAGATACGTATAAGCAGTGGAAGAGGAGTAAAGACATACAAACTGATAAACTGTGTGCAGATTCTAAAGTTTATTCTCAGACACACATTTTAGATATATGTACACAATCTTATACAAAACAGTTTGGCTCCACAAAGGGGGTATTAAGTTGTTCTAATGATATCCAGGTAAACTCAAATACTGGAACATAAAATATAGATTATATTGTAAAAGAACTATGCAAACTGGATACAAATAACAGGAAAAGTAGCATACAGGAATTGGACAGGTGAAATTCTTGGTTACAGTGCAGGTGCCCCACACGACTCTGTCCTAGGTCCTTACTTGTTTAGATTGTATCTTTCAGACATTTCTTTTGCATCTGAGGTGTTCTACTGTCTGCATGCAGATGTCCTGAAATTGGATAAACCTATTACATGTGTTACAGATAGGAACTTGGCTAACTTGACCATTTGGGCTCAGGAGAATAATATGCTGATAAATACATCAAAAACTAAGCATATCAGATTTGGGAGACATAAATTTAAAGATGAATATTTAATACAGCACACAGTGATTGAAACTGTAGACTCATTTAAGGACCTGGGTATATGGGCAGATCCAGCTATGAGTTTTTCTAATCATATCAACCAATTGGTTAATGATAGTTATAGAACTATAGGTTGTATAAAAAGATTTATAAAGTCTAGGAAGTCTAAATAATGATGTTTTTGTTTATTAGTTACACCAGACCCAAACTTGAGTATGGAATAACAAAGTGGAAACCCTATAAGAAAACAAGCATGAGTAAACTGGAAAGAGTACAGTGGAAATATACCAAAGGCATCCATGGATGTGAACATTTAAGCTATTATGAAAGACTAAAATATCAGAACTTGTACAGTGTCCTTATGGATGTTGTATTCAAGTATAGAAGGCATTTAGGGACGACTACCTCTGGGAATGTTTAGGGTTAACAAAAAGTACTAGAGAATCATCAGATAACCCATGTACAAAATTCTATAGGAATGAAGTGCATTAATTGGTTCTCTGAGGGAGCAGCTGATGCATGGAACAGACTACCAAATTACATTAAAGCAAGTACTAGTCAGGGGTGACTCTTGCTATTGGACTGTGGGACTGCAGCCCTCCCAGCTGTAAAAACAAAAAAATAACTAAACAATAAATTAAACTAACTAAAAAATAAATTAAGTTAGCTAAAAAATAAAATTGCGAACTCCCGGAACATCGTGCATGCACACACACAGACACGGACACACATACACACAGACACAGACACACACAGACACAGACCAGACACACACACACAGACACACACACACACACACACACACACACACACACACACACACACACACACACACACACACGTTTCCAGTAGCCAGACTGCTGGTGAACCAGTCTGGAGCATGCACACAGACTCCAGACTGTCTCACCAGCAGTCTGGATTGACAAGATAGCAAGTACCTCCAAAATATCCCAGAAGTCTATGCAGTTGTAACTGCATAGACTGGAAGGGGCTTGGACTGCAACATCCACAGGCTGGTACCTCTGGCAGTGCAAAGGACTGGTGCTCTAATCTCGCAGGATTTGCTGCAGTTGGATTTTGTATTCATTGTTGCTGCAGGGACTCTCGCACTGTTTTTTGCTTTACTTATTCGTTGGTACAAGGGTTATGTATTCATTGCAGGGACTTTGCTGTCATATTTTGGACAACTTTGCTCGCTGGCTTCATGGACCGACTTTGATACAGGTACAAGAGTGTGTGTGTGTGTGTGTGTGTGTGTGTGTGTGTGTGTGTGCGTGTGTGCGTGTGTGCGTGTGTGCGTGTGTGCGTGTGTGTGTGTGTCCATCCATATCTGTGTGTAAAAGGATATCATATTTGGGAAACAAACAATACACTGTAGCAGAAATTGTCACTTATTGAAGACCACCTGTCTTTGAATCTTTCCCATTTCTGTACTTTTTTTTCATTTGCTATGCAACAAGGCCTGTGAGACAAGTGTTTTTGCCTAAAGTAGAATTTAAGAAACATTCACATCTGTAGCTCTTTGTGATGCTGTTTCCAGTGCAACAGAATCACCAAGCTATGGCTGAAACATATTAGAAGACGGGTGATGATCGTCATGGCAACTTGGCTTGTCCTACATGACATGACTTCTCCATCAACCAAAACAGTCCGTAGTAAGACTAGTCTTGTTTCACAGGTTGAGTTGAGCAAATAATGACAAGAATTAATCAATAGTCCTTTTCCTAGAACTCCTAGTGGCTGAGTATGCTGTATTAGCGCTTGCTTACAAAGTAGGGAGGATGAGTAATGTAGCGTACTGTCGACAGTTTCTCTTTCTAATCTCGAAGGTTATAAAGTTACCAAAAGCGCACACAGCATATATTTCACCAGATCTTTTACATACCTACGTTTTAGATTAGTTTGGTTTTTATTGAGTGATACTGTTGCAGTGGAGCTCTTATTATTCATATTCCTCTTAAACTTAACTCACTGAACTTGCACAGTTGCTTCATGGGCCAGCATAGTATGTATAGGAGACTTCCATAATTTATTTGTATATCTGTATATCACATTTTCTAACATGTGGATGAAAATGACAGATGTGTGACATTTACTGAAGTTTTTTTTTTTTTGAAGTTATAGCTGTAGCTGTTTTTATACCACAGTCATAACTCTAAAGCTGTGTATTAAGATCCAAATGGCACAACGACTTACTTAACTGGTGGACTTGTGTTAGGTTCCTGCTGCATCTTACATGATTTTTGGTATTTTTTACACCTGTTTAATTTGCTAAACATGTTTATTTTTGTGAAATCTGGTGCTCTGATGTTACAAGTTGTATATTTCAGGTAGTTTGCATGCGCCTGTACCATGCTTTATGCCTAGTCTTGCTTATTGGTAATACAGATCATATCACCAGCCTCTAAGGATTTTATTTTACAGTATAATGCAATAGTGTCTTTATGGGGCATCTCTGTGTTTCTTAAATGACATATTTTGTTAAGAGGATGCCTTTCTGTATTGCTTGTGCCATTTGATTTATGATTGCTGCTTTTCATGGGAAGTCAGGTCTGGAAAATTCCCAGGATGCAGTGAAGGTGAAGATAAATATAAGTGTTTTTATCATATTTATGACTGGCTTTCCTGTTTGCATTTGAAAGGGCTCATTATTCTTTCAGCTCAGACAACAGTAACTTACTGTAGTATTAAACAATGAGTAAGCCACTGACATATGTCTTGTGTGTGTTACTGCACTTCCTGGCCTCTTAAAGGCCAGCCAAGATGGTTATGTTGTATTATTTTATTTTACTATAGCTAGTCTTTATTAACCAGGTCGTAGTCATTACACACACTTTTCTGTTTTGAAGCAGTGGTCCATACACTTTTTGGATTGGTTAAGCATATACAGCAGTACAAGTCTGAAGGCAAAGGGAATCAAATCCTGGGCTGCAATATGTACCTTGCTGCCATAAGCCATTCTGTTGTGCTGTCTGTCTGCATATGATACTGTTGTTCTGTGTTGTATTTATTTGCATTTATTTGCCTCATATGTTGCTCTGTTCTGTTCCTCATAACATCTATGGTTTCTGAATAGTTAGCTCTGAGATATTTGATGGTGCAATGGTAGCATTGTTCCCTCACAACTACAAGATTTTAGGTTTGATTCTTGGTTGGGGTGCCTTCTGTGTGGAGTCTGCATGTCCTTTCTGTGTTTGTGTGTGTTTGCTCTTGTGTCCTCACATATTACAAAGATGTGTCTGCATTATTTCTTTCTGGGCCTCTGCTGAAAATAGTTTTTTGTTCCAAGTCAGACTTTCCTGGTTAACAAATGTTAAATAAATAAAACTGACAGGCATTTGAATTTCAGACTTCAGGTTTCTGAATGTTTTGTTCCTTAAATATTTGCTGGTGCAGTGGTAGCATTGTTGCTTCACAACTACAGGTTCTCAGGCTTGTTTTTTGGCGGGGGTGCCTTCTGTGTGGAGTCTGCATGTCCTGTTTGTGTGGGTTTGCTCTTGTGTCCTCTTATGCTACAAATACATGTGTCTGCATTATTTCTTCCTGGGCTTCTGCTGAAAATTGTATTTTGTTCCGTCAGACTTTCCTGGTTAACAAATGTTAAATAAATAAAATTGACAGACATTTTAATTTCAGACTTCATATTCTTCAGAAAGTACATAGTAACAGAAAACCTTTTATTCTAGCAATTTTCTAAGTTTATAAGATGAATATTTGAAATGTGTCCCTATGTTTTGGACTGTATTCCCCCGTTATTGGCTTTGTCCAGGTTTTTTGTGCTAAGGTTGACAGCTATGGCAAGAACTGAATTCACTGAATATGTTTGGGGAGCTGTATTCCCCCATTACTGGGTTTGTCCAGGTGTTTTGTGCTAAGAGGTTGACAGCTATGGTGAGAACCAAATTCACTAAATTATAGCCATTTAAGTGTCAGTCTTCCTCGCATTTGCAAAGCAGCTGATTTGGCATAGTGGCATGTTATTCTGACTGTTATGCACAGGGACCTGGGTTTAAGACTGGGCAGTAAAATGTATGGTAGTAACACAGCACTTTATTCTAGCAACTTTCTAAGATTATACAAGCAATGTTTAACGTGTCCCTGGTTTTGGGGCTTTTGTTCCCCCCAATAAATTTTGGCTCTTTCCAGATTTCTTGTGTGGCGAAGTTGAGACACAGTTGAGTATTGAGTAGATTTTACAAGGAGCTGAGAGCTGCAGGGGAAAAGAAGTTTAGTGCTGCTTATGCTATCTCAACTTGTATTGTTAATAGCACAACAGATTGTGTACTTGCTTTTGATGCAGAAGTCTGTGGGTTTTACTCCCACAAGGGGTGGATGCTGTCATACTACAAATGTCCTCTTTGGCAAAGATACTAACTATGAACCTGTTATCAGTTTGCCATCTATTTCCTATTGTAATATTACTAGCTTATTTTTTAATTACTTTATTTGTAGATGAAACAATGAAATATAAAGTTGTTTGATAGCAGCAACCTCTTCATTAGTTACAGATCTCTTTAATGTGGAATTATTTAGATGACTTACTTCTGCAGAGATTGTGCATATTTACTGATACTGGTGGATTGTATAAGTTTGAGTAGACTTGTTTTATGATGGAGATGTTCTCAATTGGACAGTTTTGCCATTATTGGTGCATGCATTTTGTTTCATTGTTTACTGGAAAAATGTTCAAAACAATAAATTTAAAACACCCTCTAACAACTGTACTGTATTGTACAAGGAATATAATTTAATACAATCAGGAAGGTGTATCACACAACACATGTATGTCTTATGTGCAAGGGGCCTATCATTTGAAAACAGCCCAAAGTTAATCTTTATACTAGCCAAATGTATTTTCTTTGAATGTGGATTTCACTGCTGTTTCAATAAATGTGAGTTTCAAGGGCAGAGTTTTAATGATGTCTGTTTTCATTGTGACACTGCATTGCTTTGTTTAGCAGATGTTTTATTGTTTGTGTAAAATACAAAATAAAACTTTCAAGTGAAATCCAAATCATCGTAGAAGTAAAGCAGTATGCACATTGCAGTGTTTATGGTAAATGGGACAAAATAGCCAAGTAATGGGACATTGGAATGTCTTCAGGGGGTGGCACCATTCGACCATGATTTTGTGAGGGGGGAGGATGGCAAACTCAGACAGCCCCAGCTCAGTTGAACTATACCTCTCAACTATCCAGATTTTCACAGAATGAATAGATTTTTGCATTTTCTTTTTGGTTTGTTCCCCATAAAATTTGTAGTTTTCTGAAAAATCATTTAGGAATTAAGTCACTAAATAATGACAGACATTGAGTTTCAGACTTCATAACCTTCAGAAAAATGCACGCTAAAGTAAGACCTGTTCTATCAACTAAGTTTATACAAGAACAATTTTTAGTACTGTTTGCATATTCCCCCAATATATTTGGCCTTGTCCAGATTTCCTGCGTTAACAGGTTGAGAGGTATGTGCAGATTGCTTTATAGAACTGGGCATATCCAAACCTCTCAACTGTCCCTGATTTTTGCTCCAAATGTTGCTCTCCCTCTAATCCCTCTGCAAAATGTCAATTTTGGAAGAAAACGCGGAGAGTTTACAATTAATAAATAACTGTAATAATCAGAGTTATAGATTACTTTTATTTCAGAAATGCATGTAGATTCATTTATTTTGTCAGCTGCCCAAGCTAACAGTGCTAATATTAAAAAGTGTCCCTTCTTTGACAGGTTCCCAGCTGTATTTTGTGATTATTTTTTATATTTTTGCATCACATTTTTGGTCCATTTTTCATAAAATTGTGGTTTTCTGGCAAATTAGTGGGAAATCATTAAAGATTGAAGTTAGAAAATAATGACAGACATTTCAGTTTCAGACTTCATACCCTTCAGAAAAGTCATGCTAATGCAAGACCTACTATTCTTTTAGAAAGTTTATAAGAACAATATTTAAATATTGTCCTTAATTTTGGCCTGACTTTGTCCAGATTTCTTGCTCTGAGGTTGAGAGGTATGACAAATGTGTCAGGGCCATCACAGTCAGCCAGAGACATTTCAAGTCGTGACATACTTGTTGCACCCCACTCCCCCATGTAGTGACTCTGGATGCGTCCAAGCAAGGCAAGGAGCAGTTATGCAGTGTAAGTGTGCAGAGTACCCCCCCATCCAAGGTAGACACAAGTACTACATTGGCTTTAAATCTGTCTTGCTTGATTTTGCAGAATGTTCTGGTTTTCTGTCATATTTTTATACTGTTGATTTATGCTTCTCATTATTCAGAAAGTGCCTGTTGCTCTGTGTTTAAGTAGCAATGATTTCATGACCATCAGGTAAGCTTGTCTGAGATTGTAAGATGCAAGTAAGCTTTAATAAGCATACTGTTAAAGAACTACCAACATTGAAAGCCTTTTTGTTGTTGCCATGCAGAGAATACTTACATAACTAGATAAGGTATAAGCCTTGGGTATTGAAATGCATATGACAGTATTTGTAATAAAGGACAGGATTACATTATTTTAAGAAGCTCATTACATTTGTTGGAGACTTGCAGTCATCTTTGCAGGCTTTACCCGTAAACTAAACAGAATGCCAATCTATCATGTGTGGTCCATAACCTGTGCAGTAATCCTTTAAGCAATGTATCTTGAGCTTGTTTCTTGTTTGCTGTTCATTTTTTACTTTCATCATGTTTTCCCCATGAAACAAGTAGATAGTTGTCAGGCAGCAGGTCTTTTTTGGATAAGAAACATTTTTACAAGTGGAGATATCACAGAGATTGCTACTTTCAGCATGTTACTTGGTACTTTAATAAAGCTGAATATAAATTATAATTAGAACTGCAGTGCAAGGAGAAGTGGTTTGAGCAGAGTGCTGCTTGTTTTTCTTATACTTGATTTTGACTGGCATTCCAGTAATGTATTTAAAAAGTAATTTATTTTTTCATGCATCACAACCTTTGTGTTTCCATCTGGATATTAAGTAAGTTGTCATGTAGCCAATGCATTGAAATATTTGTTTTCTTCTACACTTCATTTTGTCTTGATTGGACTCTCATAATGACAGTTTACCCCCCCCCCAGGGCAACATATTTAAAGTTCCAGTTTTTGTGGTTTTAAGCATAGTTCCTCCTCTTTCTAGTTGGTCACACCCGTTCCCATTGGTCCTACCCATTCAGCTGCCACCTGCAGCCCCCCTTTAATTTGAAGTCACCAGCTGCCACTGGTACTAGTTAAGATATTTTTAAGAGCAGCCTGGACACTTACTCTGGGACCAGCTGTTTTGGTACATTGGCAGGTTAGGAGGGCATTAATGCCCCTGCTTCAAATATTTGTATGCATGTATGCATGTATCTATGTATGTAAGTCATGTGAGACAGATATTGCTTGTGGTAGAGCCCAGACCATAAATGTTTTACCAGGAGGTAGGAAAAACATTTTGAGTAGTTTGTAACTCACACCTTATTCCCTCTCCACATCAGTCATTTACTTTGCATTAGCTTTTACATTTCTTTAAATTTAGTGGGAACCCTAGGCATAAATCATTTTTTTTAACTCTGAAAAGAATCACAATGATGTAAAAACATGGCCGTTATTTTGGAAATCCCTATCCCTACGTTCTGTGGAAAGTAACTCTTCAATTCATCTGGATGTAAATTCAGCTTTCAACAATGTCACTCTGTAGCAGTTGTTATCATTTAATATAAATTTGTAAAAAAGAGAAAGAAAGAAACCAGCGTGAAAAATATATCATAAAGTAAGGGTTATTTGATAAATAACACATTTATATTGTGTAACAGATCTTTTTATAATTGGTCTCACCACGCTTTGAAATCTAGTAATCTAAGTGCAGTTCCAAAAGCCACATAAGGAAAACTGTATAACATAATCTTAGTATAATTCAGAATAGTGTACACTGATTGACTAGAGCAAACAGCCTGCATGTGATAAATGAGACTTCTCATCAGGAAAACAAAAGTCTGGTGCACCAGTTATGTAGTGCAGTGAGCAAAACAAGTTGTTGTTTGTCTTTTCCCAGTTAGGGGTCGCCACAGCGGAACTCCGGTCCGCTAATGATTGGCAGTAGATTTTTATGGTGCCGAGTTGCCAGCCCGACACCCAACCTTCAGCAAGGGCACACCCATTCATGCATGTCTTTTGGAAGCCACTCGACCATGGGGAAGACATGCAGACCCCACACAGAAGGCACTCCAGCCGAGAATCGAACAGGAGAACCTCTTGCTGTGAGGCAACAACGCTACCGCTCTACCACTGCGGCTTAACGCAGTGAGCAAAACAAGTAATAATAAAATAAATTACATGAAATCTACTTCCTGATTAGCACAGAAAAAAGGCAAACAAACATCTCCAGCTGATTATTATTGCTTTCTGATTCCTGTCCTGAAACCCCACTGGAAAGTGTTGAAGACAACAAAATACCTAAAATAAATAGTTTAAAAAATTAGGCTTGCAAATAAATATAAACAACTGTTCATGGCAACAGCCTGAGATACAGAACTAGTGAAATCAGCATTGCAGCCCTCTGTCACAAGGCCTAATGGCAGAACTATGAATGGGATAGTTTTAAACTAAAGAATACAATAACAGATCCTAAACTCTTTCCAATTAGGTCATTTCATCTGAATTGCATGTACTAAATCAGAAAAACTGTCATTGTGCACACAACTCTTTAAATACAAGTCACAAGTCACTTATCAAGTTAACAAAGAAGCTGGTAGATTGGCGTACCCTCTCTGCAATTTAAAGAGCCCCTTACAGTTTTTTTGAAAAAAACATACACATTGTTAAGTTAAATCATAAAAATACAATCTTTTTTTGAGTAGCCCAACTACTTTTAAGTAAAAACTCTAAAGCACATATTATTGGTGTGTATAACACACTAAGCCTCTAAAAGCCTTAATAATTAAACAAATTTAGCTAACATATTTAACTAACAAAGTATAAGTAATTGAACAGCAATTCCTACACAGTTTAATTTCTCTAACTTTGTAAAATCATGAATACCCCCCTCAGCCTGTGTTCTACACAATATAGCCATGTCAATATACAAAAAATGTGTGTGTGTGTGTGTGTGTGTGTGTGTGTGTGTTTGTGTGTGTAAATATATGTAAGTACATTATAAATCAAAATAACAATGAGAAAAAAAAAACAAAATAAAAACTAACATGAACACATAACCATGATGACAAAGAAATGCATCTAACATAAAACAAAACAAATTACGTACTGTTATTGTGGTAATAGCTGTTCAAGTCATTGTATGAAGGTTAACCTTGCTAAAAATAATTACAAATAGTTGGCAGACTTCAGCCTCAACAAGCTGGTTCGGGAAACATTTTCATTTAAACCCGGTGGTTCCATGACATTACATCTAAATTGCCATTTAAGTTCTTTGTAGTCTAAATAATCATCACTTGGACCCCCTCTAGAACCTAGGTCATATGATCAATAACACAATATTTAAAATAATGCCCAGGGTGTGCTTTTACATGTTTACTAAGTGCACAATGGCAGTTTTTTCTGATGAAGTCCATGTAACTCGGACAAAAGTGCTCATTGTTGTGGAATAAAATAATCTTGGTTTCACTTCTGCCTAATTCTTTTGGATTATTGGTTGGATTATTTTATTCTTTGTTACTTCTAAATGGAAAAAAAGTGACTCACTGCAGACTGATATAGTTCTTTTCATCACTCTCAACTGTCTTTGATTTCACAAACATTTCTCTAATTTTGCCTCATATTCTTGGTCTGTTCTTCATAATTCTTTAGCTTTTTTAGTTAAATCATTAAGAAATGTAGTAACTAAACAAATTTCAGTTTCAGGCTTCATAGCCTTCAGAAAATGGACGCTAATGAAAAACATGTTATTCTAGTACCTTTCTAAGGACATGAGTAATATTTAAAACCCTTTGGGGTTTTGCCCTTCATTGTTTTTTTTGCTTTGTCTCTGATTCTTGCACTTATAGGATCATAGGAGGTTACTAGGCTAATGGCCCTGGGGCTCTTACAAGCCTAGCCAAGAGTTTATCCCCCTAAAAAACCTCAGTCAGCACCTGTCAGCCCTGTCAATGAGGGACACAGGTGGAACCCCTGGGAAAAATTTGTGGTTGCCCATCCACTCATCTAGGTTGTGCTTGAAGAGGGTCAGCAAGGCACTCTATTTGACTTGTATGGGAAGTCTATTCCAGAGATGGGGCAGCCTCTGGTAGACAAACCTGTCTCTCCAGCAGGTTTTATTGATGTCGTATATTAGATTTAGGCCTATCAAGTGGGTAATGTGCAAGGAGTTAGACTTTTGGATATGGAGCATTTCTAGTAGGGCAGGGTCCGATATTGCTTTGTAGATGTGACACAGATCACCTCCGAGCAATCTGTATGATACCAAGTAGATTGAAAGTGATTTGAGCCTGTCTGCATAGGACAGGTGTTGGAGGGCAAGGATTCTCTTGTGAGGTATTTCTGTGGCCTTTCCTGTTGGTGCAGGTGATTGGAGAGGTACATATCAAATGGGGCATTATACTCAATTATATGCCTAATGAGGGAGGAGTAGAGGGAGGTAATAACCTTTTTTCTGGATGCATCCCTTTACTTATGAGATGAACCAAGTAAAAGGCTTTTCTGACCACTGCCACCATATGATGGCAGAATGTGAAGCTGTTGTCAACCTGAGTACCCAGGTGTCTTAACACAGGTTGTGTGCTTAGGGGGTTGCTGTTGATGTGGCAATCAGTAAGAGCCGGGTTTTTGCCAAACGTATGATAATACATTTTTTTGCATTTAACTTTAGGCCATGACTTTGGCATCAGTTATTTGTAACTGTAATACCCTCTTGCGGTATGTTAACATCATTTGGGGAGTCAATGATACATCCAACTTACAGTCATCCACAGACTTGGTCAGGCACAGGCCCTTTGTCTTTTCCTGGACCTCTAATAAGCAGATGCCAAACAGTAGAGGTCCTAGGACAAATCCCTAGGGAACACCACTAGTGACAAGTCTGTTGTTGGAGGTGGTGGCACCTATTTTGACCTCATGGGTTCTATCAGTGCGCCAGTCAGCCACCCACATGATGAGATAGGGATTAACACCAAGTTGTGTTAGCTTTTCCATGATGCCTGAGTGGGGTATTGTTTTTCTTTCATTTATTAAAAGAAATCAGTAAGATACATATCCAGGTCTCATGCAATTTGGTGGTTTTTCGCATTTGGCTACAGTTACATCTCTTTTATACAAATAATGGCTTTCTATATAGCTACAGCTGTTTTTCAAGTCTGCTTAACATTTTAAGCAAATACGTTTACAGTGTCATGTGACTACCAGAGTATTTCAATGCTTGTTGTCTGGATAATTATTTTTTACTACTCTTCAGTGGAAAAACACACAACCTACAACAAAAAAATTTAGCCTCTTACAAAATTAATAGAGTGTATGATAGCAATAACCCTTGGCTAGTTTTGGTAAATGTATGGTTTGTCCATAGCTGGCTTTATTTGCTCACAACACTGATGCTTTCATTACCTTACCACTACAACTGTGGGTAAACTAATCATTATGTAATATTGTGGAGCTTTTCCCCCTGGGCTTCCACTGAAAATGGGCTCTTCTTAGGCCCAGTGGACTTTCCCGTTCATCAAATGCAATTAATAAATTACCCACACCCATCCATAGGTTATGTCATTACTCACATCCATTTTATATCATTATCCACACCCAGCCATAGGTTATATTACCCTCACCTAGCCATAGGTTATATTACCCACACCCATTCATAGGTTATATCATAAGCCACACCCATTAATAGGTTATATCATTACCCACACCCATCTTATAGGCTATTTCATTATCCACACCCAGCCATAGGTTATTGCTAAAGGAATCAGTATTCTGGAAAGAATTCAGAGAAAAGATACCAGAAAGAGCTCTGGATAGGGAGGAAGGAGAACAATCAGGTGTTATTAAGAGTTTGCATTTTTCTCACTTGACATGGGGTAAAAGGTCACATTGGTGCACAATGTCATATCAGAGAGAGGTGAAGGGTCATTCTGTACAAGAATAACAGACAGGGAAGGCATGGGGACAAACAGAAAATCATAAGGGATAACTACATTCAGGATCTCCAATACTACTTTTGCGCAAAGGGGTTGGTGCACCCATGGAAATTGCTAGAATGGATACTGCAAATAAAATCCACTGGTGCATTCAAGAAGGCATGAGACATGTGGAAACAGGGAAGGGAACAAAGGAAGACAGAATATTACATTCTTTAAAAGGCCAGACAAATTAGGCTTATTGTCTTCTACGATCAAGCAAATGTACTATAATGTAATATAATCTGGAACTGTTGCCATAAAGTTACTATTGCAAGGAACTGTTACAGTTAGTGCGCCCAAAGTAGATTTTGCATTGCAAGTTCTGTAGCTCAATGGAACAACTAAATGGGTTTATTAAGGCAGTAACTACATTACAGAGAGGTTAAATTCCTAAACACATTTTATCCCTCATACTGCTGATTTTAACTGTCTAAAATTGGGCACAATGTTTTGAGCTGCAGCCTGGCAGTGATCTTAGACCTGTTTCCCTTTGCATTGTTTCATAAATAGCACATTCAACACACATATAATGCACCATTCTTTACGTAGAAAAAAATTCTACAGGTAGATAATGTGGTTAATACAATATGCATAAACTAATTTGTGTTGACTCAACAAATGCTCTTTCACTCTCTCTCTCTCAAAGACACACACACACACACACACACACACACACACACACACACACACACACACACACACACACACTTACTTCTTGGTCAGGTCTGATTTCACAATAGTTCTGCAAATAGCTTTCTTCTCATTTTTAGAACATTCAAAATAATTCAGAGAAAATAAAAATTGCTGATTAGAAAAAGTATAGAGTCTTCACATGTTCACTTACCAAAGGAAAAATCCTTTCTGTGAGTTTTTGAGTGTGATATTTGAAATCATTCACACATTCTTTCTCGGCATCATCACATAGGTCACATCTAAAACTGCTTGTTTATAAAGAACTTTATTTTACTTTGTCATAATGATTCAGATTATTGCATAAGAAAAGTCTCTATATTGCAAAACTAGGCAAAATGCCATAATCATATGCAGTTCTCCACTGTCAAAGTAGAACAGCAAAGCATTGTGTTCTGTATTCTCATCCATGTCTAAGGGTCAGCTTCCGGTAATTTCTCCTGTCCACCTGGTGAATCTGGGCATACTGGGGCAATGCAGCAATTGCCTCATGTACACAGACAACCCTCTCCTCCTACCACCAAACAATACAACCTGTGAGAGAAGCACTTACATAGCCAAAATGGAAGCAAAGCTCTCTCCACCCAAGATTGTGCTAAACAGTCAAGAGGAGAAGGTTAACACCCACACTACATCTCAAGCAACACATAGCCCTTCTAAACCTGTACCACCAACACCCACATATAGCAACACTAAATCCACATATGCAGAGGACCTTAACTGTAACCTGCCCAAGCAACAAAGACCTCTGAAGCTGAAACGCAAACAAACACCAATCACAACCAATGTGTCACATAGCTCACAACACCAGTGTGCCACCCAGCAACAGCCCCTAAGGCAAGACAATGTACCTAACAGTTTAGTCATAGGTGACTCTATAGTCTGGCACACTGATGTCTCTCTCACCAGGTTGAATAAGGAGAAAATTACAGTCAGCTGCCTGTCGGGTGCCAGGATCCACCACATAATGCATGCACTCAAGTCACTCCACAACAAGTACAAATATGACGCTGTCATTGTCCATGTTGGAGTGAATGACTTGAGACGTACCTCCCTGGACTACATGAAAAGAGACATGGAAGAGCTCTCGGATCATGTGGCCCAGGCAGGTATGACCCTAGCCCTGAGTAGCATTCTGCCTTCGCCCAGAATGATACCACAATATAATGATAAAATGATTGACTTCAACAATTGGCTAAGTTTATGGTGTCATTCAAAGGGGATCCAGTATCTGTCTGCCTGGGATGACATGATTGACAGACCACGATGCTTTGCCAGAGATGGTCTGTACCTGTCGCCCCTGGGATTCAGGTTACTGGCTAAGGCTCTTGCCACCCCTATAGTGCCTTTTTTAGGCAAACTTCAAAGGACAAAACCACCACCATAACAGGTACAAGCATGCAAAATCTGAAGGTAATGCTACTCAATGCTAGAAGTCTAAACCTCAAAATGCACTCTCTCGAGGCACTCCTAAAATGGAGAACATCGATATCTGTGCAGTAACTGAGACCTGGTTCAAGGCTCCAGAGAGCACCCCTGCAATACCAGGCTACAACTCTTACCACACTTTTCGCCACCAAACCAGGACCGAAACACTAAAGGTGGAGGAGTGTCAATATTCACCAAGGATATTCACACCACCAGGCTAGTTGGCCAACACAATGTGTCTGAAATTCTCCAAGTGCAACTAACACTAGGTAAGACTGCAATCCAAACTGTAGCTTGCTACAGATCCCCACCATACCCCAAGATTCTCACTACACCTTTCTAAACATACTGGAAAATATTAAGATAGAACCAAACACCCTAATACTGGGTGATTTTAACTACCCTGCCATTAACTGGGAAAACTACTTATGTCCCAACACCTTTGATAGCGGTTCTTGGAATTCATAAATTCCAATGCCCTGGATCAACTAATCCATAGTCCCACCAGGGGCTCCAATATCCTAGACCTGGTCATTACCAACATGGGAAATCAATGCTCCATACCTATGGTCACCCCCTCGTTAGTCAGGTCTGACCATAAGCTAATCACCCTTAACATCCACATCCCACCCCACCCCCAGTAAAGAAACCACCATAAAAAACTTCTCCAAAGCCAACTTCATGCTACTCAAGTCAGAAGTGACAAACTTCATAACACCCATGCAGAAGGGAACTGAAAGTTCAACTGCTGAATCCTACACTAAGGCACTGTATGAGCACATCCACTCATGCATGAATCGTGCCATCCCAAATAGAACCAAAATGCTCTCATCCAAAAAAGGAAGCCAATCTGGTGGTCCCCTGCCATAAACAAACTTTACGACAAAAGGAAGAAACTTTTGCAGAAAAGAGGAAAATCCCAGGATGCAAAAAGCTCCCTTACTAGCCTCAGTAAGAAACTGAGATGCCTCATAAAATCCTCCAAAGCTAGTTATGAAAATAAAATTGCCAAAGATTCCAAAGACAACCACAAAGCATTCTATAACTATGTCAAGAATCTAAATGGCAATGCTCAGATCTGCTCTGAGCTAAAACAGAATGGCATTAAATATACTGATCCAAAGGATATTGACAATATCCTGGCAGATCGATTCAGTGCCAACTTCATCCCCCCTCTCACCCCCTAAATGGCCCATCTCAATACCGGAAGATTGCCAAATTCCAGTAATAACGGCCACACAGGTACAAAACGCACTCTCTAAAGCCAAGAATACAGCATCCATGGGACCAGATGACATCCCGGGCTGTGTACTACATGAACTACAATATGAACTGGCACCTCACCTAAGTGTCATGTTTAATCATAGCCTCACCTCAGGTTTCGTGCCCACTGAGTGGCGCAGAGCTACAGTTATCCCAATCCACAAGGGGGATCCACCTTGGATCCCGGAAACTACCATCCCATCAGTCTGACAAGCCTTATCTGCAAAGCCATGGAGCGTATTATCATGGAACGTATAAACAAAGACATTGGCAACCTTCAAACACTGGACCCCACCCAGTTTGGGTTTGTGAAGGGCCGATCTTGTCTCCTGAACCTGATTGACTTTTTGAATCAGTCTCCAGAGCCATGGACAAGGGTAAGGTGGTCCACACAGCCTATCTAGACCTTGCCAAGGCCTTTGACACCATCCCCCACTCTGGAATCATAGATAAACTTACTAAGTTGGGCATTAATCCCTATGTCACCCAATGGGTTGCTAAATGGCTTACTGATAGAACCCACACTGTAAAAGTAGCCAACTCCAAATCCAGCTCCAGACAAGTGACAAGTGGAGTACCTCAGGGTTCAGTCCTGGGGCCGCTCTTGTTTGGCATCTACTTCTCTGAAGTACAGGTCAACACTAAGGGACTCTGGCTAACAAAGTTTGCAGATGACTGCAAACTGGGAGCCATTATTGAATCCCAAATGATGTGGATACTCTACAAAAGGGCCTTAGAGAAACAGATGCTTGGTGCCAGAGCCATGGGCTCAAGCTCAATGCCAAGAAATGTATTGTTATCCCCTTTGGGAAAAAACATGTATCCATGAATTACCATATAGGTGGCAGTACATTAAACACAGAAAGTGTGATAAGAGACTTAGGGACACAGGTGGACAGTGGTCTCACCTTCGATAACCACATCGCCACAACAGTCAGGAAATCCTTCTATGTGGCACACCTCATCACGAAGGGCTTTTCATCCAGAAATAAGGAGGTCATTGTCCCACTGTACTCATCCCTCATTAGACCCATTATAGAATACAATGCCCCATTTGGTATGTACCTCTCAAGACATCTGCAACAACTGGAAAGGCCTCAGAATTACCTCACTAAAAGAATCACAGGCCTAAAGCAGATGCCCTACGCTGACCGCCTTAGAAAACTCCAGCTATACTCTGTTGCATATCGTCTACTCAGAGGCGATCTCTGCTTAACATACAAGGCCATGTCAAACCCAGAGCTGTTGGACATGCTACACTTAAAGAAATCCCAATCCCTCAGAGCTACACGCTCCAGGGATCTAAACCTTGTCATCACAATAAACAAAACATGCTGGAGGGATAGGTTCCTGACCCAGAGACTCCCCAGACTCTGGAATAGATTGCCCATACATGTCAAGCAGAGTGCCTCTTTGGACCTCTTCAAGAGGAACCTTGACAATTGGATGGGAGAAAGGAAATTCACCCCAGGGATCACGCCAGTCGCCCTGCTAGACAGGGGTCCAGGAAAGTAAATAATGTGGGAAGAAATAGCCAGGGAATTGTTATGGCTAGGCTTGTATAGGCCCTAGGGCTGATAGCCTAGTACCAACCTATGAACCTACGAACCTAATCTGATACACACAGTATCTTTATAGATTCATAAGTGTTTACTAGGCTAATGACCACAAGGCCTTTTTAAGCCTAGACATGCATCTTAAATTTCTGACAGGTTCTGATACCCTTGAAAAGTGTAAGCAGGGGGTTGGGAAATTAAACATTTACAAGCAGAGGCCTGGGAAATGAACCATTTACAGGCTGCCTGCATCTATTAGACATAGGTGGCAAACCAGGGATGAATTTCCTGTTCCCCATCCAATTGTCCAATTTGCACTTGAATTGGGTTAGGGAGGAACTCTGCATCACATGGATAGGGAGCCTGTGCTAGAGATGGGGTAGTCCCTGGGATACATACCCGTCTCTCCAGCAGGTCCTATTTATATCACAGACAAGGTTTAAGTCTTTAGAATGAGCAATTCTGGTGCTGTTTGTTTTGTGGATATGCAGGAGGTCCATCAGAGTGGGGTCTGACCATACCCTATATGCCAGGCATAAATCTCTCCTCAAAAGCCTGTAGTAGACAGAATAGAGGAATAGGGCCTTGAGGTGGTCTGCACAGGACATTTTACTTAAGTCATGTATTATTTTAGTTAGGAAACTCTCTGGACATTGCAATTGTTGGATATGTCTGGTTAAGTACATACCAAAGGGGGCATTGTACTCGATAGGTTTGATGAATGCCAAATACTGGGTGGCACAGTGGTGCAGCGGTTAACGTTGTCACCTCACAGCAAGAGGTTCTCCGGTTCGATTCTCGGCTGGGGTGCCTTCTGTGTGGAGTTTGCATGTTCTCCCTGTGTTCGCGTGGGTTTCCTCCGGGTACTCCGGTTTCCTCCCACATTCCAAAGACATGCATCTGGAGCATTTCTCCCCGGGCCTCCACTGAAAACAGGCTCTGTTGAACCTAATCGGACATTCCCGGTCAACAAATGTTAAATAAATAAATAAAAATAAATAAATACACTGGAACAATAACTTTCTTGGACTTAGATGCCATACCTTTGTTTATAAGTTGCACAACATAGAATGATTTCCTCACTACTGGAGACATGTGATGGTCAAAGGCTAAATTACTATCTGTGTGTGTCCCTAAGTCCATGACTACTGGGTCATCTCTAAGGGGTGTTTCATCAATATTATAGTTACCGGGGTAGATTATTTCACAGTGGACACTATTATGCATTTCTTGGCATTTAGTTTTAGTCCATGGCTCTGACACCAGTTGTTTTTCTGTGTCAGCCCCTCTTGGGCAACATTTGTGTCAGTGTGGGATTCAATGACAGCTCCTAATTTGCAATCATCTGCAAATTTAGTCAGCCAGAGACCACTGACATTGGCCTTGACTTTAGAAAAGTAAATGCCAAAAAGGACTGGTCCAAGGAATGATCCCTGAGGGACTTGACTTGTGACTGGCCTCTTTGCAGAGGTGTAGTCCGCAATTCTAAATTACTGGTTCCTGTCTGTGAGCCAGTTGGCTATCAACCAGGTGACATATGGGGTTTGTATTTAACCTCTTGAGTTTGTCAACAATGCCCAGTAGGGTATTGTGTCAAATGCCTTGGCCAGGTCAAGGTAGGCAGTGTGAACCATTTTTCCTTCATACATTGCTTTAGTTACCTTCTTAAAGAAGTCTACCAGGTTGAGTAGGCATGCTCTGCCCTTGATAAAACCAAACTGGGTTGTGACCAGTGTCTGGAGGTTTACTATATCTTAACTGATCATTTCTCATGATAGTTTTTTCCATGGCTTTACATATAAGACTGGTGAGACTTATGGGTCTGTAGTTTCCAGGGTCTGTAGATGTTAAACATAATAGCAGATTAGAACAGATACAATTATTTACACCCACCATGTGACAGGCAGAAAACACAAGGAATATAAAAATGTAATCCTGTATTTATAGAATTGTAGCTACCTACTTGTATGCATACATTAAATGCCATATTTCTATATATATTTTTAAATATAATTATTTTTGATTTTTTTTTTTGATCAATGTAGTTTTTAAGATGAAATCTGCTGTGAATGTCTTCTGCTTCTTCTTTTGGCTGCTCCTGTTAGGGGTCGCCAGAGTGGATCAACTGTTTCCATTACTGTCCTCTGCATCTTGCTCTGTCACCCCAACCGTCTGCATGTCCTCCCTCACCACATCCATAAACCTTATCTTAGGCCTTCCTCTTTTCCTGTTACCTGGCAGCATCATCCTTAGCATCTTTTTCCCAATATACTCTGCATCCCTCCTCAGCACATGTCCAAACCAATGTAATCTTGCCTCTCTGGCTTTGTCTCCAAACCTTCCAACCTGGGCTGACCCTCTAATATACTTATTCCTAATCCTGTCCACCCTCATCACACCCATTGCAAATCTTAACATCTTTAATTCTGCCACACCCAGCTCTGACTCCTGCCTTTTTGTCAATGCCACTGTCTCCAACCCATATAACATAGCTGGTCTCACTACCCTTTTGTAGACCTTCCCTTTCACTCTTACTGGTACTCGTCTGTCACAAATCACTCCTGACACTCTTCTCCACCCACTCTGTCCTGCCTGTACTCTCTTCTTCACCTCTCGTCCACACTCACCATTACTCTGAACTGTTGATCCCAAGTATTTAAACTCATCCACCTTTGCCACCTCTACTCCCTGCATCCTCACCACTCCTCTATCCTCCCTCTCATTCACACACATATATTGTCTCTTAGTCCTGCTGACCTTCATTCCTCTTCTCTCTTGAGCATATCTCCACCTCTCCAGGGTCTCCTTCACCTGTTCCCTACTCTCACTACAGATCACAATGTCATCTGTAAACATCATAGTCCACAGGGACTCCTGTCTGATCTTGTCTGTCAACCTGTCCATCACCATTGCAAATAAGAAAGGGCTCAGAGCTGATCCTTGATGTAATCCCACCTCCACCTTAAATGCATTTGTCACTCCCACCACAAATCTCACCGCTGTCACACTACTCTCGTTCATATCCTGTACCACTCTTACATACTTCTCTACCACTTCCGACTTCCTCATACAATACCACAACTCCTCTCTAGGCACCCTGTCATATGCTTTCTCTAAGTCCACAAAGGCACAATGCAACTCCTTCTGACCTTTTCTGTACTTCTCCATCAACACTGTCAGAGCCAACATTGCATCTGTAGTGCTCTTTCCTGGCATGAAACCATACTGCTGATCATTATTTATCACCTGCCTTCTTAACCTAGTTTCCACTACTCTTTCCCATAACTTCATGCTGTGACTGATAAATTTAATCCCTCTGTAGTTACTACAGCTCTGCACATCACCCTTATTGTTAAAAATCGGTACCAAAACACTTTTTCTCCATCCCTCAGGCTTCCTCTCACTTTCCAAGATTTCATTAAACAATCTAGTTAAAAACTCCACTGCCATTTCACATAAACACCTCCATGCTTCCACAGGTTTGTCATTTAGACCAACAGCCTTTCCTTTCTTCATCCTCTTCATAGCTATCCTTACTTCCTCCTTGCTAATCCATTGCATTTTATGATTCACTATCCTCACATCATCCAACCTTCTCTTCCTCTCATTCTCTTCATTCATCAGCCCCTCAAAGTACTCTTTCCATCTGCTCAACACACTCTCCTCACTTGTGAGTACGTTTCCCTCATTATCCTTTATCACCTTTACCTGCAGCAAATCTTTACTAGCTCAGTCCCTCTGTCTAGCCAATCAGTGCAGGTCCTTTTCTCCCTCCTTAGTGTCCAACCTTTCATACAACTCTTCATATGCCTTATCCTTAGCCTTCGCCACCTCTCTCTTTGTCGTGCACCTCATCTCCTTATACTCCTGTCTACTTTCTTCATCTCTCAGACAATCCCACTTCTTCTTTGCTGACCTCTTTCTCTGTATACTCTCTTGTACTTCTTCATTCCACCACCAGGTCTCCTTGTCCTCCTTCCTCTTTCCAAATGTGATACCAAGCACCTTTCTAGCCGTCTCCCTTACTAGTTCTGCTCTAGTTACCCAGCTATTTGGTAACTCTTCACTGCCACCCAGTGCCTGTCTTAACTCTTCTCTGAACTCCACCTCACAATTACCCTTTTTCAATGTCCACCATTTGATCCTTGGTGCTGCCCTCACATTCCTCCTCCTCTTCTTGATCACCAATGTCATCCTACACACCAATCTGCTGTGAAATCTGCTGTGAATATGATGATTTAAATTTACATCATCATAAATAATTTATGGATGAAAGAATACAAGTAGACTACCAGTAAAACACTAATCCTAGCATAACCATGAACTTATGTCTACTAAGTATGGTAATCTAAATAACTTATTACTTACAGATGAAGGAAACAGTATATGATGCAGGGCTAAAACAGAAAGCATACACAGGAGTTAACATACCCCTGTTGGTTTAGGATGTTGTGCTAGAACAGGGTTTGAAACCCTTCTGCTCAAGTTGTATATTAAGTGATGCTTGCAAAGCACATATTTTTCCTTGCCCTGTCAGATCTGTCATGTAGAAAGCAAACATGGTGTAGTCATTCTTCTGGGAGCTCTTGTCTACCAAATATGTCAAAGGAGAAGGAAAAAGAACTTCAGAATGAGATAAATATACACAACTGCCTTTGTAATGAACATAAAACAAGTTTGAACCTTATCGATTCCATCTTTTCTTTTACTTTTACTGTTTTACCCAGATTTCCAAGTGCAAAGAGAAGAACAAATGCTTATGGTCAAACGACACTGATTGTCATAAAAAAGTGTTTATTTAACATACACTCTGTGGGGCAGAAGGTTCAGGTTATGAACTACTGACAAACGATATGCAGTTATCCTACAACTGATTTCTTATGTAAGTGTATTATATTCTCTAACTGCAAGCTGGCTGAGGCTGAAAATGCCATTTAATCCATTGATGTACTTGGGTCTCTCCAGAGCAGAGGCAGTTGTGCTTAGAAGGATGTATCAAGTTAAATACATACAGTGATATACAGGTTCACACTTTTTCAGAGCTATGTGTTATAATATAAAAACATTTATGATAATCAAGTATTTTTTCTTTATCTAACAGAACTACATAAGTCACTTCTTTCTGAATAATTGCAATATCAGTGCATGCCAGTTCTCTGGAGCAGTTATGGAAATGGTAAACAAAAATTACAGAAATACACAAATGTTATCCAAGATCTTTCTTTCCCCATAAGTTGCATGTGCATAGATATTGTGCACAAGCTATTCTCTAGTGTCTAAAATTAGTCCTCACAAGATAAACTACAACATAAAGCACTATAAATTGTGGCCTGCAGAAAGACAGAACAGGGTTTGAATCCTTTCAGCTTCCACTTGGATACTAAGAGACATTTAGTAATGTACTAACTTCATTGCGTCTATAATTATGAGAAATGAAAACTAAAATATATACAGTTAATAAGAAAAGGGTTATGTGGTAAATTACAGAAACTATCTAAAACTGAAGATGCGACAACTACATGGAAAGAGTACAAGACCTTAGCATACGCATGATGACATGTATTTACACATAACATGACTGTGAGTCATACTTAACTGATGAGCCTGTCGGTGCACACCTCCAAGAAATCTACCCCTAAACAACCAAGGTTAACTTTTTTCAAGGCTTGATGTCACTTCTGGGGTATGTTGTTGGTCCTGTAAATCACACAAAAAGAAGAAAATACACTACAGAAAGAAGAACCATGTTACAACTACATTTAGTAAAGTGGGTGTCATTCACACAAATTGCCCTAATGGAATAAAATGTCACCTTCACAAATACAGTGACATATATATATATATATATATATATATATAGAGAGAGAGAGAGAGAAAGAGACACTCTTGACTGTTAGCCATGCTCATAATATTTTATTTGCTTTTGCTGTGCATTAAATGAAATGTCAAAATGAAACTTACCTTTTATGTGTATAGCTGCAAATGTTGTGGTCTAGGTGTTTGTTTTCTTAATGTTGCTACAAACAGAAAGACGTTGGTTAAAGAAAATGTTCAAAATCCACAACATTAACCTAGTACTGCTACAGAATGAAAGCAACTTCCCTTTGTTTGCAGATATTAAAATAAATGTTCTCTTAATGAGGAATTTCATCAAAGATATTAAATATTCCCCCTTGAATATATGTATACCATAATTAGAAGTGTGAGAAGGAACATTAGTCCAATATTTTTATTTTATGAAAGTGGAACTCCTTTGCTTAATATAATAATCAGTTTCAATGGCACTATTACTCAAGGTCAAAATTCCTCACAGAAAAGTTTATTACAGAAAGATTAAGCATTTTCTGTTTTCTTTCTCTACAGGAAGGATGACATTTTTGAAACACATTGAATTTGTGCAGTTAGAGTAGAGCATTTGAATTTCAGTAGAATAAACGATTCCTTCTAACAGCCAGTACATAGTGATGTTATGCAGAGTGGTCATTTCCCAGGCTTGACTAATAACTGCCTCAAAACCAACAGCCAGGTGTGGACAGCGTCTCCAGTTATGCACCGGACGTATCTGAAGCACGTCACTGAAGCATTGTTGTTGTTATAAAATGGATGATGTATTGGCGACTGATTTCATTTCTAGGTATGTGGTAAATAGTTCTAACATACTGCTAGCAGCCAATAAAGTTAGGGAAAAAAGGATCGCATATTAGTAAATCCAGCTTAAGAAAGTGTGATGGAAACTTTAGTTTGCTGAAGGGTCGCAAATGACCATAATGTATCACTGAATAATATTGGTACAGCCATCATTTTGTGCTATTTCAAAGTAGTAGTTTATTTTTCATCTGTGACCTGCAAACATAAGTAGGTAAAAAAAGGAGCATCACATTAAAAATGTTTGCCTGCAAAATAAATGAAGAAAATCATTTGTACTACACAAACTAAATGCACTGAATGAAATTATACTGGTGTTTTATTTTTATCCTATTTAGTACAAATATGCACTTTCACTGAGAATTCAAATGAAACAATAGTGGTGGAAGGAAGGGCTCCTAACTCAATATATTCCCAGCCTATAGAATAAGTTCCCATTACAGGTCAAGCTAAGTGTACTGCAGCCAACTTTAAGGCCATTCTAGATTACTGGATAGGAGGACACAAATTTATGCTAGGGTCGTAATGCATGGTCCTGCCATGGACACTGCAGGAAAAATGTGATATTTAGGTCATATTACACTTATGTAATGTGTAGCACAGGTAATAACTGTGCAATGGATGGTGCAGATAGGAGCTCCGCAAGGAAGATTGTTTCTAGGAACTGTAAAAGTGATGCAGTAATTAACAGCAGTGATTTGGATGTTGCATCTTTGCAATAGTTTGTGTAGCTTAACATTATGGGGTATAACTAAAGCTAGCAGCTATGCATTATGTAGTGTAGCTAGAGCTAACAGCTGTGCATTATGTGTTGTACCTAGAGCTAAGAGCTATGCATTATGTGGTGTAGTTAGAGCTAATAGCTGTACATTACATGGTGTGGCTAGAATTAATAATTTTGCATTATGTGGTGTAGTTAGAACTAACAGCTAAGCATTATGTGGTGTAGCTACAGCTAACAACTATGCATTATGTGCTGTACCTAGAGCTAACACCTGTGCATTATCTGGTGTAGCTGGAGCTAACAGCTATGCATTATGTGGTGTATCTAGAACTAACAGATGTGCATTATCTGGTGTAGCTAGAGGTAACAGCTATGCATTATGTGGTATAGCTACAGCTAACAGCTATGCATTATGTGATGTAGCTAGAGATAACAGCTATGCATTATGTGGTGCATATAGAGCTAACAGCTATGCATTATGTGGTGTAGCTAGCGCTAACAGCTATGCATTATGATGTATAGCTAGAACTAACAGATGTGCATTATGTGGTGTAGCTAGGGTCAGCAGCTATGCATTATGTGCTCTAGCTAGAGCTAATAGCTATGCATTATTATGCTGTAGCTAGAGCTAACAGTTAAGCATTATGTGGTGTAGCTAGAGGTAACAGCTATGCATTATGTGGTGTAGCTAGAGTTAACAGCTATGCATATTATGGTGTAGATAGAGCTAACAACTATGCATTTTAGGGTGTAGGTAGAACTAACAGATGTACATTATCTGGTGTGTCTAGAGTCAGCAGCTATACATTATGTGTTGTAGCTAGAGCTAAAAGCTATGCATTATTATGATGTAGCTAGAGCTATCAGTTATGCATTATGTGGTGTAGCTAGAGCGTATAGCTATGCATTATGTGGTATAGCTAGAGCTAACAGCTATGCATTATGTGGTGCAGCTATAGTTAGCAGTTATGCATTATGTGGTGTAGCTAGAGCATATAGCTATGCATTATGTGGTATAGCTAGAGCTAACAGCTATGCATTATGTGGTGCAGCTATAGTTAACAGTTATGCATTATGTGGTGCAGCTAGAATTAATTGTTATGCATTATGTGGTGTGGCTAGAGCTAACAGATATGCATTATAGGGGTGTCCAATTATGAAAATTAAATATCAAAATAAGTGATAGCTATGACCACAGCTGACAGGTCTTCGAGGTGACCTGGGGAGTATCAAACAGATAGAAGCACTCTCTAATCTCTAAAGATAAAACACTGATTTCCAGCCAAAATGTAAAGCAATGAAAAACACATAATAATAAGTAAAATGATTACAAGATTGTAAATCAAAATCTCTCAATAATTACCAGAATTCAGTCACCAGAAATGTGAAATTAAAGTGCAGGATAGGTGTCTGTTATTCTAAAAAAAATATGGTAATAACTAAGCTTTCCTAATCTAGCTAAAGAATACTGTCCCTAATCTAATCTAACATATAACAGCAAGGTAAAAGGCAGGCTTACAGCTTTTTGGCGAGTTCTCTTTCATGGGTGCCCGTGACTGCACAGCACTTGATAAAACTGCTTAGTACTTGGCAAAACTGCCACTTCAACTGTCTTATTTTAGAAAATAATAGTCAGCTGTTTGAAAAAAGTTATTTTCCTGTCAATCAGCTGTTTAAATAATCACTTAGCAACCAGGAACATTTTAGTGACATCACTCACTGTTCAGTTGATTCTCCACAGTTTGTACTTTAAGAATGTCCCTCTCAAACAGCCGCAGTTAGAAATATATCAAAGCAGTGACACATTTTTTAAACATTCTGTATACATAAGGAAACACTCAACATTTAAAATACTTGTCTATATTTCACAATTAGACATGCTGGCATACAATGCAAGTTAATCTAAAAATATACACAAATCTCCTGCCAGACATGCTAGCACTGATGACAGTGTTTCCATTTTCTTCACAATTTCACTGAATCCATAACCACCCTCATCAATAGTAATTGCCAAACCCCACCACCTAATTTCTCAGCCTTAACACATGAAAAAAACTCTTTTCCCTTCAACCAGTCCTAACCAGCACCATACATAAATATCTTAAGAAACTTAAACCTGCCACCCTTGCAGGAGACAAACTGCCTGCTGAATACCTTAAAATCACAGTTGAAGCCATATCATACCCAATTTCTTGACTAATTAACTGCTCCATCTCTGAACAACATATCCCATCTCACTGGAAAATAGCACACATAATACCACTACACAAAGGTGGAAACTCAATTGAACTAACAAATTACCACCCTATTGTCATTCTGTCACTGTTATTAGAGATCCTTGAATGGTGCATACATACTCAAATCCAACACTGCCTTTTATCCAGCAAACTTCTATTGAATACCCAGCATGGATATGCTCTTATCACAGCACTATTATTATTAGCTAATAATAATGTGCTAATAATAATGATAATATGCTAATAATATGCTATGATATGCTAATATTATTATTATTATTATTATTATTATTATAATTATTATTATTAGCTCTTATTAGCTTCTCTAACACAATTTACCAGCACAGGAATGACAGCAACCTTGTATTTTCTATCTTTCATAACCTGTCAAAAGCTTGCAATACTGTCTCTCATAATAAACTCAACTGTATTATCTAATGTCAAACTAAGCTGCTCCACTCTTACATGGTTTCAGGACTACTTATCTGATTGCAAACATGCCGTACAATGGCAAAATTACCTATCCCCTCTTTTCATAGGTTCATAGGTTCATAGGTTCATAGGTGTGTACTAGGTTAATGGCCCTGGAACCTTTACAAGCCTAGCCCAGAAAATTTGCCCTGGCACCATGCGAACTGATGTTAGTTCACAGTGTCCGTATCCAGTAGGGCAACTGGAGTGACCCCCGGGGTGAACTTTCTATTATCCATCCACTTGTCAAGATTTCTCTTGAAGAGGGCCAGTGAGGTGCTCTGCTTGACATGAATGGGAAGTCTGTTCCAGAGTCTTTGGGAGATGAACCTGTCTCTCCAGCATGTTCTGTTGATTGTGGTAATGAGGTTGTGATCTCTGGAGCATGTGGCATGGGGGATTGGGATTTTTGTAGGTGTAGCACTTCAAGTAGGGCTGGGTCGGATGTGGCTTTGTAAGTCGAGCAGAGATCACCTCTAAGTAGACGATAAGAGACTGAGAACAGCTGAAGTTTCTCAAGTCTGTCCATGTAGGACATGTGTTTAATGCCCAGGATCCTTTTTGTAGGCACTTTTGAGGCCTCTCCAGCTGTTTTAGGTGTCTGGTCAGGTGCATGCCAAATGGGGTGTTATATTTTATGACTGGTCTAATGAGAGATGAGTAGAAAGGGTTGATGACCTCTTTCTTCCTGAATGCAAAACCTTTGGTTATAAGATGTGCCATGTAGAAGGACTTTCTGACACAGTGGCAATGCGGTGGTCAAAGGTGAGGTGGCTGTCGACCTGGGTGCCCATACCTCTTATGGCCTCTTCAGTGTTCAGTGGGCTCCCATTGATGTGGTAATTTGTGGGAACTGAGTTTTTTCAAAAAGGGGATGATAATGCATTTTTTGACGTTAAGCTTAAGGTGATGGTTCTGACACCAGTCATTGGTCTCAGACAGGCCCTTTTGTAGGATATCTTTATCACTTGGGGAGTCAATAATGATGCCTAGCTTGCAGTCATCAGTAAACTTGGTCAGCCAGAGTCCCTCTGTGTTGGCCTGGACTTCTGAGAAGTAGATGCCAACACAAGAGGACCCAGGACCGAGCCTTGTGGGACTCCACTCATGGCTACTCGACAGTCTGACTTGGAATCCACAACTTTCACTCTGTGGGTCCTGTCTGTGAGCCAATTTGCAACCCACCTAGTGATATAAGGGTTGATGCCTAGTTTGGTGAGTTTATCAATGATACCCGAGTGTGGAATGGTATCAAAGACCTTGACCAGGTCAAGGTAGACTGTATACACTGCCTTACCCTCATCCACAGCCTTGGTGACTGCCTCGAAGAAGTCAACCAGGATCAGTAGGCAGGATCTCCCCTTGGCAAAGCCATACTGTGTGGGGTCAAGAGTTTGGAGGTTGCCTATATTTTATTTATTTATTTTACATTTGTTAACTGGGAGAGTCCGACTGGATACAGGTCCATTTTCAGTGGAGGCCCAGGGAGAAAATCTCCAATTGCATTCATTTTTTACATTAAAAGCCATTATTTGTGACATTCATTACAGGCAGACTAACAGTGTGAAACTAAGTGACACATATTGTATACACTCTGAGTAATTATGAGAGCAACAGGTAAGACTGTGTAAGCACTTTCATAATTATGAGGAGCAATACATGGAATTCATTAAATTAGCTACTAGACAAATGGATGAGCAGTTAGTAATGCTCTCTTAACATGCTGGAAAACATTTCCTATCTTGTAGTAATATTAGGACTATGAATAGGCTGAGAAGGTAGCATATTTTAGTGTGGTGCAGAGAAAATAGCTATATACTAGAGTGTTATCCAGGAGTGAGACAGGAGCAAAGCCTATTGTTCATGAAGTGAGTTTTAAGGAATTTCTTAAATTGAGTGATGGAGTTGTTGGATGTTCAGTGGGCAGGAAGGGAGTTCCAGAGTTTAGAGATCAAATGGCTGTAGACAGATTTTGCTGACTCATTGTTAAATTTGGTGACCTGTAGGTGATTTTGGGTGCTAGATCTTAAGGTACTAGTAGTGGTGTGAGGGTGAATTAGATGTTGTATTGCTGGGATTTTGTCTGGGTGGTTTAATATTTTGTGCACTAGTGAGAGCTGATTGTTTTGAAGTATTACTGGGAGCTCTAACCAGTTAAGTTTGATGAGACACTCACAGTGATGAGTTCTATTGGATGATCCCGGAGCAAATCTTGCTATCTTATTGTAGCATGATTTGAGTTTGTTCAGAGCAGTTTTGTGAAGGTTAGTGAGGACAGGGGAGGCGTACAGTAATGTAGCTAGTAGGCATGTCCTTGCTATTGTTATTTTTGAATGGTTTGAGAGATAATGTTTGTTTTAATAGAGTAGTCTGAGTTTTTTGTGAACTTTCTTTATAGTTTGGGCAATGTGTAGATCAAATTTAAGGTAGTTGTCTATTTCCACACCTAGCAGCTTGGTGTAATTGGTAGGGGTAAAAGTAGTATTGTTGTTGGAGGTGATAGTAAAGCTGTCAGTGTGGGGAAGGGATCTGCGGGAACTAAAGAGGTATAATTTAATTTTGGATGAGTTAAGAATGGGCTGTTGGTTGGGGAACCAAGTTTCAGCTATAGAGAAGGATTCTTGTGTTTGGGAGAGGAGGTGATCTAGTGTAGGTGCTGCACATATAATAGTGGTGTCATCTGCATATTGCACTATAGAGGCTTTCGGTGTGGTGGATGGGAGTTGGTTGGTGAACAGTGTGAAAAGTAAAGGACCTAAGATGGAGCCTTGAGGGACCCCTATGGGAAACAGACAGCAAGGAGGATATTTGGTTTTGCCACTTTTTTATTTTATTTTGTTTATTTATTTTACATTTGTTTACCTGGAAATTCCGACTGGACCAGGTCCATTTTCAGCAGAGGCCCGGGGAGAAAAGCTCCGGCATCTAGTTGTACAAAAACATTACAGCAAGTATAATACACAAATAAGATGTAGTAAACAGGTTAAAACATATATGGTGAACACAGTAATATAACAAGAAATAACTAAAAACACTCCAAATAAATGATGCTACAGAAAATAAGTAAAATGACAATGTCAGTTATACACGGTAAGAGAAGAAAATATACTAAGTAAATTCTACAGTTAAAAGTTCAACTTTTCAAATGAAAAAGCATGCAGGTGATCAGAGAGCAATTTGGAGAGTTAATAGCAGTGTGGGTAAGGTTATGTGATACAGGGACATAGCCAGGCATGAAGGAGATGTGATTTGAGGGAGTTTTTGAATATAGAGATGGAGGGGGCAGTGGACACAGAATGGGGTAGAGAGTTCCAATTTCTGGCAACAGTGTGGGAGTAGCGTGCTTTCCCTGCATTATTACTGGCCTTGGTGATGGAGAGCAGAGATTTTTCACTAGATCTGAGATACCGTTTTGCAGTGTAGACAGTAAGCAGATTGGATGTTGAGGGTTTTTTTTCAGGGTATTTGAGAATATTGTAGACTGTACCCAGCTGGTGATAGTTAAGTAGCTGTGGTAACTTAAGCCATTTTAGTTCTTTTAGTGCAGTACAGTGATGGGTTCTATAGGCTGAGTTAGTAGCAAACTTGGCTATTTTATTGTAGCATGAATATAGTTTGTCTAGGTCACACTTTCTGATTTGGGTAAAGATTGGTGCTGCATTCAATAAAGTTGAGAGGAGGTGGCTTTGTGCAAGAGTGACTCTAGCTTTTTGTGAGAGAATGGACTTATGCCTGTATAAGGAGCCTAGCATTTTGTGTACTAGTTTTATGGTATGTGAAATGTGGACATCAAAGTGAAAATTATTGTCAATTTCAATGCCCAGAGGTTTGGTGTGGTTAGAGAGGGAGATGATGGTGCTGTCCTTAGATTTAATGGTAAAGGAGAGGGTTTTTATATCTATTAGGGGAAAATAGTAGCAATTTTGTCTTTTAGGGATTTAGAATTAGTTGGATACCTGAGATCCATTTTTCTACAGAGTTGAAGGTATCTTGAGTGAGTGTTTGTAGGGTGGTGGAAGATGAGGCAGAGCAGATCAGGGTTGAATCATCTGCAAATTGAGTGAGTGTGGCATTCTGTATAGAGCTGTTGAGGTTATTTGTGAATATAGAAAGTAGTAGTGGGTCCAGTATAGAGCCCTGTGGGACTCCTGTGGTGTTTGGAAATTGTGGAGACAGATTTCCTTTCCACTGGACAGATTGTTGCCTGTCAGATAGGTAGCTTCTGAACCAGGCAATAGTAGAGGAGGTGAGAGATAGTGATGTTACTGAGTCTAGTAGGATGGAGTGGAAGACCATGTCAAATGCCTTTGAGGTCTAGGAAAATGGCTGATACATATTTGTTATCATTCCTGTGAAGGTTGATATGATTAGTGAAGGAGAGAAGGGCAGTGATAGTGCTGTGATGTGGATGGAAACCCTGTTGTGTGGTAGATAGGAGATTGTGCGTGCTAAGATATGTCATCACTTGCAAGTGGATGCATTTCTCAAGAATTTTAGATAGGGGGACAGGATGGCAAAAGGTTGATAGCTGGAGAAGTCGTAGGAGTTAGCTCCTTTATGGAGAGGAATGATGTCAGATACTTTCCAGAGTTTGGGTATGTAGGATTCTTGTATGGAGCGGTTGATTAGGATGGAGACAGGATATGATAGGGTGTCACTAGCCATTTTTAGGTATGCAGAAGGTATGTTATCAGCTGTCAGTGTGGTTGGTTTGAGTTTTAGGAGAAGTTTTTTGACAGGTGAGGTGGGCACAAGTGATAGGCTAAAAGAGGGGGTACTGTGGGATAGGTTGGTTTGTGATTGAGGTAGGCTATTTTTAGTTATTTGCCTGGACAGGGCCAAGATAGACTTAGTAAAATGGTTATTAAATTGAGAAGCTATGTCTAGGGTATTGTCTGTAGAGTTTGGTGCTGGAGTAGTGGTTTTGCCTGGCTTTAGTAGGGAGTTAATGGCATGCCAGAATTTTTGTGGATTCTTTGAACATTTGCTTTGGGCACTAAGAAAATAGTTTTGTTTATTTATTTTGGATTCAGCCTTGGTCTTCTTTCTAAGCTGTTGATAGTATTGCCTGGAGCTAGGGCTATTGTCAGTTTTCCAGATTTTCCAGGCTTTATCTCTGGCTTTTAGCAAGGCTCTAGTGTTCTTACTTAGCCAGGGTGCATAGTTGGCCTTAACTCTGATCTTTCTGCTTGGAGCAAGACTGTTAAGAATGTTAGAGAAGGTAGTATTGAAGTATTCGACTGCGTGGTCTAACCCTAGTGTTCATAGTGGTTCCCAGTTGCAGTGGCTTAGGACTGTATTGAGGTATTGTGGGGTAAGTTCATAGTTCATAGATAGTTCATAGATTAGTACTAAGCTAACAGCCCTTGCGAGCCATTTTAAGCCTAGCCAATTGTCCCTTGTGAGACTCAAACCCTGCACCTTGTGTTTGCAAGGCAAACACCTTAACTATTACGCCACCCTCCCAACCCTTAACCATTAACCATTATGCCACCCTCCCAAAGGTTACGGTCATCTCTTACTATTTTGTATACAACTGGTTTGGGGTGATTAGAGTGTTTGTGGAGTAGGAAGATGGGGAAATGATCACTTAGATCATCTGGGAGACAGCCTACTGGATAATTTTGCTTGGGATAGCTGGTTAGTGTCCAGTCCAATATAGATTCTTTTTTTTTTTGTCTATTCTAGTTGGTTCTTCAATTAATTGAGAGATCCCATATAGATTGATGTGTGCAAAGGGGCTGCTGGAGTTACAAACTGTCCAGTCGATGTTAAGGTCACATAGTAGGATTGTTTCCTGTGGTAGGTTGTCCTTTGTCCAGTGTAGGATGTCTTCTATTATGAGTGACTTATTGCCTGGGGTATGTAGCAGCAGATTATACTGATCTTCTTGGTGTTTCATATGGATAGGACAGAAAATAGCACTTCAGCATTTTGAAAAGTGGGTGTGGTGTGCAGGAGCTGGAGGTTAAGGGTGTTTTTAAAGAGAATGGCTACTCCTCCTCCTTTCCTGTTTGTTCTATCAGATCTAAGTGTATTATACCCTGGGGGGGGGAGTCTTCATCTTGGATACTGGGTTTAAGCCAGGTCTCCGTAATGGTGAGTATATCAGGGTTTTAATGAGCTATGAATGCATGTAGGTCTGTTAGCTTGTTGGTAATGCTTCTTATGTTGAGATTTAGGATCAGCAGGTCAGATGTTTGTCTGGCTGGATTTGGGTGGATGTCACCAGAGGCTAACAGAGTTTGTAGGAGTGTCAGTATGTGCTTTTTAATATTAATTGTTTGTGAGCTTGGTCTATGTGTGTTTTTCCCAGTGTAATGAGTTGGTGTTGTGATTGTATGTGAGTATGTTGTAGTTGTGAGATTTATAATTGTAGGGCAGATGTAGAAGCGTGAGTGGGTTTGAGAGGGTGGGCTAGTGTGGTTAGTATGATTGTAGGGCAGATGTAGAAGTGTGAATGGGTTTGAGAGGGTGGGCTAGTGTGGGTAGTGTGATTGTAGGGCAGATGTAGAAGTGTAAGTGATTTTGAGAGGGGTGGGCTAGTGTGGGTAGCATGATTGTAAGGCAGATGTAGAAGTATGAGTGGGTTTGAGAGGGTGGGATAGTGTGGGTAGTATGATTATAGGGCAGATGTAGAAATGTGAGTGGGATTGAGAGGGTGGGCTAGTGTGGGTAGTATGATTGTAGGGCAGATGTAAATGTGTGAGTGGGTTTGAGAGGGTGGGCTAGAGTGGGTAGTATGTAGGGCAGATGTAGAAGTGTGAGTGGGTTTGAGAGTGTGGGCTAGTGTGGGTAGTATGATTGTAGGGCAGATGTAGAAGTGTGAGTGGGTTTGACAGGGTGGGCTAGTGTGGGTAGTATGATTGTAGGGCAGATGTAGAAGTGTGAGTGGGTTTGAGAGGGTGGGCTAGTGTGAGTAGTATGATTGTAGGGCAGATGTAGAAGTGTGAGTGGGTTTGAGAGGGTGGGCTAGAGTGGGTGGTATGTAGGGCAGATGTAAAAGTGTGAGTGGGTTTTAGAGGGTGGGCTAGTGTGGGTAGTATGATTGTAGGGCAGATGTAGAAGTGGGAGTGGGTTTGAGAGGGTGGGCTAGGGTGGGTAGTATGATTGTAGGGCAGATGTAGACGTGTGAGTGGGTTTGAGAGGGTGGGCTAGTGTGGGTAGTACAATTTAGGGCAGAAGTAGAAGTGTGAGTGGGTTTTAGAGGGTGGGGTAGTGTGGGTAGTATGATTGTAGGGCAGATGTAGAAGTGTGAGTGGGTTTGAGAGGGTGGGCTAGTGTGAGTAGTATGATTGTAGGGCAGATGTAGAAGTGTGAGTGGGTTTGAGAGGGTGGGCTAGTGTGGGTAGTACAATTGTAGAGCAGATGTAGAAGTGTGAGTGGGTTTGAAGGGTGGGCTAATGTGAGTAGTATGATTGTAGGGCAGATGTAGAAGTGTTAGTGGGTTTGAGAGGATGGGCTAGTGCGGGTAGTATGATTGTATGGCAGATGTAGAAGTATGAGTGGGTTTGAGAGGGTGGGCTAGTGTGAGTAGTATGATAAGAGTAATTGTGCAGTGATTGGTTGGTTTGTAAGGAAGTGAGGAAGGTTAGTGATAGTACAGCTAGTGACAGGGATGTGAGTGTGGGTGACAGGATACTCCTTAGAGTGAGTACTACAATTAGTATTCTTGGTTGGTTGTGTGTAGGGGTGGAGGTGAGTTGGCTTGGAATGTGTTGTTGGGAGTGGGATCAGTGTAGGAAGTAACTGGATTGGAGGGTGGGAGGGAGGTGAGAAGAGTGAATTGGGCTAGAGATTAGGCAATTAGGGGTTGGACTAGTGATCAGGTGATTAGGGGTTAGAATAAAAGTAGAGGTAGTGGGGGCAGGTGAAAATTGGGGGCAGGGTAGGGGATCGGTGTGAGCAGAGTGAACAAAGCGGGCACACTTGCCCTGTAGGGCTGAGAGTGAAAACTATCAGTGGAGGACTAAGGAAAGGTATGTGGACAAGCATTTAACTTTAGTAAATGGGGTTATCAACAATACACTTATGGGGGTGACTGTGCATTAAGCCTAATTAATAGGGTTGGGTAGGTATTTTAATAAGTTTGCAGCAATTATTTAACTTGGATAAATAAGTTACTGTAAAATAGTAGGCTGAAATATAGACAGGCAGAGCCATGTAGTTGTGACTATGAGGAATTTACTTTAACCAGATATTGACTGGAGTTTAGATTGGGGTCAATTGTGGGAGCCCTAACTGTTGTGCACACTATAGAATGAGAAACAAATGCTCTAATCTCCGAATATGTATACAACAGTATTCACCTATGTGAAAAGCTTAAAATGGGTAGCCTTGTTATTCCTTTTCTTTTTGTGTGAGATCTGTCCTGTAACAAGTGAGCGGTCGAAATCTATTTTTGTTTATGTCCTCGAGGGGGAGGGACTTCCAGGAGAATATTCCCTGTAATTACCTAGAAAAGACAAAACAGTAAGGTTATAAGCAGAGAAGAGGTAATACAGTAAAAGGTACAGAGAATACGTAAGACAGATACATAGTACAAGAAACTGGTATTAAAGCAGAAATAATACTTAACAGAATGAAGTATTTTAAGGTATATATATATATATATATATAGATTCAGGTTACACACTAGCAATACAATTCAGTAAGCATTAATCTTGGTTACACATGCAAAGCTTATGGTAGCAATCCACAGTTTAAATAATAAACACAGCACTGATGCCACTGCCGTTCCTATGAAGCCCTTCTACTGCTTAGGACTCCCAAAGTGCATCTGTCTCAGTAGACACAATATTAGCAGAAAAGCAAACCAATAACTCAATTATATGCAATGTTATCAAGATGCATGTAAAAAAAAGTGACTTTTGAACTAAATCCACATCTATATCAACATAATTATTAGTTTGCAGCAAAGACATTAACATTAAAAAAACACATTTAACATAGCATTGCAATTGTTACACAAATACAGTTTGCAAGGGTAGGTACGCTTCATGCACATATTATAGTGAGAGAGGAGTATAAAAAGCTTGGTAACAAGTTAAGGAATGACAACATAAAATCACAAATTCAGTAGAATATGTCTTAGTAAGCTGCAGTTATTTAAGCTCTGAACCAAGTCAGCTGTACTGTGCAAGTATACTATATGCAGTATGCTTCTGAATAAAATCTTAATTAATACATGCCTGGGTATACAAGTTTAACATCATTACTTCTGTAAGCAGCTTGAGAAAGAGGACTGTTGGATGGCCATGCCCTGGCCCAGCAATCAAGGAGCCTCAATCCTCACCACTAACACCAGGGAGGTCGTCTCATGTAAGAGGAAAAGATAAATACACACAGTAAAGTACAATTTCCCTTAAGTGCACACAGAGATCACAGTCAGTCTGGGGATGGTTGCTCCCTTGCTCCCCAGGTCTCCAATAAGACCCCGCACTGTCATAGCTATAGGGTCCAGATCTCAGCCTAGCTGGCAAGCTAACCTCCAGTACCCTCTCTGTTGCACCAGTACTTCATGTCCTTGCCCAGGTAGCTATCACACCACACACACACTTTGAGATAAGTATTTATACAACTTCACAAACACTCCTGGGAAAGGCTGACACAGATTTTCCAGCTATGCCCCTTTACCCTATTACCATGATCCCCCCAAAACGTGCACGCTGATTGGCCAGCGTGCCCGTTGTAAATCGAGTTATACTAATGGAAAAAGGTCCGGTCGCCCGGACTTTTTTCCATTAGTATAACTCTTTAAACACTGTCTCGCTATGTTAAATGGGTTTAACATAGCTTAAAATAAGCAACGGAGATCTCCGTTGCTTATTTTAAAGCTGTCTCGCTATGTTAAACCCATTTAACATAGCGAGTGTTTAAAAAAGCAACGGAGAAAGCAAGATCTCCGTTGCTTTTAGTGTCTCGCTATGTTAAATGAGTTTAACATAGCGAGACAGTTTTAAAATAAGCAACGTGGGTTATTGCTATAGTAATCACTGCCACCACCAGCTAATACTTATCAGCTGCCAAAGACCCTTAAAAGGGTGTCCAATTATTACTGTGCAATATTATTATCCAATTGGTAAATGTGACTAATCAATCTAAAGCTTATTAGAGTGGCTTTGTACAATAAATTCTATAAATATGCAATGTACTCTAGAGCTTAACATGTCTCTACACAAACCAGCCACAGGTAAAAGGTTTATAAAATGTTTAATAACAAATAATTAAAACACAAGACAATGCTACTACAGCACAGTGGTATTCAATAATTCAGAGATCACACAGAAACTGAAAATAAATCAGTAGTAAAGTTCTGACGTAATAGAAAAAACACCTAGTCTAACTTTCTTCTAATTTCCTAGCTATTAGTACAAGAAAACATACTTCTAAGATACTACTTACATAAAGAGAGCATAAGGCAGTGCTGAGAGTTGGATGTCAAGATCAAAATGCTTACAGTCTCTCTCTAAACAATAGTTTTTAAACTCACTAACAAACATCTCTGCTGGGCCCTCCCAGATTACATCATTTTGACATTTAGGTTTTCCCAGTATACACATTACATCATTTTGACACTTAGTCTGGAGTTCCCAGACCAACAGGCTACATTATTTAGCAAGCTAACACCTGCTCAGGAAACTACAACAATAAAAGACATTTCACATGTACACTCTAGTAATTATTCCTTAAGTTAAAACAACAGAAAGAATGTGATAGCCCACATCAAATGACTCTGAGCTTTATAGATCAAAGAACCTATAAGACATAATTTTAATTTCAAAGAACATTTGAAATGCTTGGCTTAGTTTTTCTTAAAACAGATGGCAATGTTGCTACAATCTTGAAGTTCACATTTTACAGTGTTTTCTTTCATTTTAAAACAAGGCTGTACTTTACATTTATATTTACAAATGCCAGAATTATGAATCAAATTCCATCTGGCTAGGCTGGCAGCTTTCAGCCCTTCTCTACCAGTCTTCACATCTCTTCCCCCTTGGAGAACTCAAGCTAGTTTTTCAAGTGACCCTTGATAAATGCTGCTTGAGAGGGTTAGGTCTATTTGGGTGTACCTCACCCCATTCCCTGTCTTCAGAGACCATCTGCATTGGCATTGCTAATCCCACTGCAGTGCTGCACTGACATCTCATATGCTTGCCACCCCAGGCTCCATCTTAGCAACTTGGCATTTTGCTAATGGGCTATGTTTAACCATGTTAGAGAGCTGTGATCTGTCATCACAGTGAATTTTCTTCCATACAGATAAAGCTGATGTTTTAGCGGTGCCCACACTATGGCTAGACATTCCTTTTCTAAAGCTGCATAGCATTCCTCCCTGGGTTGGAGCCTATGACTGAGATAAACCACTGGATACTCTTCCCTCTCTGAAGAAATCTGGCTAAGTACAGCCCCCAACCCATGGTTTGAAGCATACACTTGCACAAAAAAATTATTTGCTGTAATCTGGGCTGGCTAACACAGGGGGTCCTCCCAAGGCTTCTCTAAGCTTCTGGAATGCCTGCTCACATGCTGGGGTCCACACTACCTTATCTGGCCTGTTCTTCCTTGTCAGGTCTGTGAAGGGAGCAGCCATGGTACTATAACTAGGGACGAACTTTCTGTAGTACAATGCTATCCCTAAGAATGCCCTCACCTGCTTTTTAGTAACAGGTGCAGGCCTGCTTTTTAGTAACAGGTGCAGGCCATGCCTGAATGGCTTCCACTTTGGCAGGTTCTGGCCTTATCTTACCACTCCCCACTCTATGTCCTACATAGGAGACCTCCACCATCCCACCTGACATTTGCTCAGCTTAATGGTCAACCCTGCCCTCTGTAGTCTGCCCAGCACCTCCATGACATGCTGAAGGTGCTCTGGCCAAGAATGGCTGTAGATGGCAATATCATCTAGGTAAGCAAGGGCAAACCCTCCTGCTCCTACTAGAATATGATCTATCAGCCTCTGGAAAGTTTCTGGGGCATTCTTCATCCCAAAGGGTATCTTTGTAAACTCATACAAGCCAAAAGGCATCACAAAGGCTGACTTATCTACAGCACTGGGGGTCAAGGTCACCTGCCAGTAATTCTTGGTAAGATCAATGGTTGTAAGATACTTAGCCCCACCCAGCTGCTCTAGGGTCTCATCTGTCCTAGGCATGGGGTAAGCATCTGATTATGTGTGACTATTTAATTTCCTGTAATCCACACAGAACCTGGTGCTGCCATTCCTTCTTTGGTACCAGCACCACTGGTGAGGCCCAGGGACTGCTGGACTCTTGAATCACCCCAGTTCCAACATCTGTACCTCTTCCCTCAAAGTCTGTCTGACACTCTCAGGCACCCTATAAGGGGTCTGAGAATGTCAGGCACCCTATAAGGGGCCTGCCTAATAGGCCTTTGGGGTCCTGTTTCCACCTAGTGCAGCACCAGGTGGGTGCACTCTGGTTTCTCAGTGAACACATCCCCAAATTCCTGAAACACTGCTCAGATTTCTTGAACCTGGGTAAGAGATAGCTGCTGGGACATTGCTACCTCTTCCACTGAGGTGTCAGCCCGAGCCTCACTGAGGAGATCAGTCACAAGATCTCCCTCAGACTCCACCTGCAATCCACTGCAAATGCTTAGCACAAGGGCCTCCCTATCATGGTATGGTTTCATCCTGTTAACATGGTACAGTCTGTGCCTCTGCCTTCTGCCTAGCACTTCTACCATGTAGTTAACATCACTTACCTTTCTTACCACCTTGTAGGGTCCCTCCCAAACTGTTTGCAGCTTGTTTTGTCTGACAAGAATGAGAACCATTACCTGCTACCCCACAGCATACTCTCTAGCTCAAGCATTCCTGTCATATCACACCTTTTTCTGTTGTTGGGCTTCTGAAAGGTTCTCCTGGGCCAAGCCCATGAGTTCCCTGAGCCTTGTCCTGAAGTTTAGGACATATGCCACAACAGACTCCTTGTGAGATTCTCACTCACCTTCCCACTCATCTCAAATTAAAATATTGAGGTCCCCTCACCCTATGCCCATACAGTAACTTGAAGGGTGAAAAATCTGTGGATTCCTGGGGAACTCTCTGTAAGCAAACAACAGATGGGGCAAATATTTGTCCCACTCCCTGTTAAACTGAGCTGCAAATGCCCATAACATGGGCTTCATTGTAGAGTTTAACCTCTCAACAATACCATTAGTCTGGGGATGGTAGGGGGTGGTCTTCATGTGTTTCACCCTACAGGACTTCCACAGACAAACCAGTAGGTCTGACATGAAACTGGCACCTCGGTCAGTCAGAATTTCTTTTGGGAAACCTACCCTGCAGAAAATCTCTTAACAAAGCATTTGCCACCTTCTCTGCCTCAATGGAGGACAAAGCCACTGTCTCAGGGTATTGTATAGCATAATCCACTACCACTAGAATATACTTTTTCCCTGTGGAAATTGGGGTACTCAGAGGACCCACAATATCCATAGCTGCCCTCTGAAATGGCTCCTCAATCACAGGCAAAGGCATCAAAGGAGCTCTCACCTTGTCTCCTGCCTTGCCTACCTTTTGGCGCTGCTCACAGGTCCTGCAGTACCCTGTTACATCTCTGGAAATTCCAGGCCAATAGAAATTTTGCATAATACACCTCTTTGTACGTTTTATGCCCATATGACATGCAAAGGGCATACCATGGGCTATGGCTAGAAGTGCCAGATGGTAGGTACTAGGCACTGCCAACTGCTGTACTCCCTCACCTTCTAGCCCTCCCTCAGGGGTCCACTCTGTATAGTAACCCTTTGTCCCAGTATACAGATTCTCCCTTCCTTTGAGAATCAGGTGCCTCCCTAGCTACCTGCTTCAGGCCTTGCAATGTAGGGTCTGAGAGCTGAGCCTGTCTCAACTCTCTCCTTTTAACCCTTCCCAGCTCCCCTTCTACAGGAAGTCTGGCATCATCTGACAGTGGTGCCTCATTGTCAGCCTGGGTACTACTACTCACCTCTACCTTTACAGTTGCTCTGTCCAAGGGAACATCAATACCCACAAGCAGCTGTGGCTCACATTCAGTCTCACTGCCACAGAGTAGCTCCCTCCCTGAAGTAACCACCTCAGCAGTCCTGGCTGCAAGTATGCAGCCTGTCTGGGTCTCCCCCAGGCTACCAGACTTACATGCTTGTCTCCAATCCTGACTGCGTGTAACTGCACAAGCACACAAGGTACTGCATGATCAAAATCATTCCCTATCAGGACATTTGCAGGTATATCCTCAAACACACCTACCTGCTGGCTTCCTTTTCCACCCTCCCAGTCAAGGTGAATCCTAGCCAAAGGTATTTGGAATGGGATCCCTCCTAAAGCCCTGACCTGAGTAGACTGCCCAGGCAAGTAGTGCTCCTCTGTAAGCATTGCAGGCTTTACAATGATTATATCAGAGGCTGTATCTCTCTTAGCAATGTCCTCTTGCCATTCATTACAATAGGATATAACCCCCCGGTGGTAGTTTGGTACCCTTGTTATCCCAAGACAACCTACTATTGGCATTTTGTCTTTCCCACTTACTGACTCCCTCACCTTTGGTTCCCCACCTTGCCTTCATGGACATCTGTATGCCACATGGCCCCACTGATTGCATTCAAAACATTTAACCCCAGCTCCTGGAAGTGTACCTGGACTAGTGGCTTCTCCTGCTACTGGCATATTATGTTGGGGCAGTCTGTGCTGCCCACCATGGATTTCTTTAGACCCATGAGCAGTACTGGGGGGGTCCCCTTCCTGTGCAGGGCTGTCCTGCTTGCAGGTATAGGTCTCCCTTCTTCCCCAACTCATCTGAAGTAGCACATTGTCTATCAGCTAACCAAATCCTCATGTCCTCAGGCAAAGTGCTAAGGGCTTGTTCCCTCACCAAAAGGTCTGCCAGCCCTTCAAAAGTGGTGACCTGACATCCACTCACCCAGCTATGAAAATAAGTGCTCAGTTCAGCAACATATTCACACACACTTTCATCTGTCTTGCGTCTATGCTCACAAAACTTTTTCCTATACATTTCAGGTGTTAGCTTAAAACATTCTAAAAGACATTTTTTACAGCAATATAATCAAAACAGACAGTCAGGCATTTGTGATATAGAAGTTACAGCTTTCCCATGGAGTAAGGGGGTCAGGAACCATACCCAGAGCCTTTGTTCAACATTATACTGTTTGCATACCCTTTCAAACATATGAATGAAACTATCAAAATTATCCCCCTCTTTAAAATGCGGAAGAAATTTACTGACCTGTTGTGCTTCTGGGGTCCAGTTACTCCCTTCCCCATTACCTCCATGACTCTGGCGAAGAGTCAGCTTTTCCCTGTCATGCTTAATCTGATGCTCCTTTTCTTCGGTTTCTATCTCCAAATGCCTGGCCTCCAATTCAAGTCTCTTTAGCTCCAGCTGGATTTTTAAATCTACTATAGAAAGGTTGAGCTGTCCATTCTCTGGGGATATTGTATCTCCACTGCCAGTCTGATTGCATTCCTGGATGATGTTTTCTGATGCAGCTGTAACCAAGTCTGCAATCAGGTCTGCCTTAGTCAGGTGCCTTAGTCAGGTTTCCATGCACCAGTCACATAGCCTGGCACATCACCACCAGCTAGCTCCTTGTCAGCTTTCCATACTCCTCTGCTAACATGCTGCTTGCTCACCCTGACTAACTAAGCTAACAAAAAATCAGTTGTGATCTGAACTCTGAATATTCACTGCATGGCTGTTTTAGAGTACAGAACACCTTCAGAGATCTCTGTATATAAGCTACAGGATTCACTCTACCCACACCACTACAAGACAATTTGTATGTGAAGTTGATCCCACCACTGCACCCACAATGTCACAGCCATGCCCTGGCCCAGCAATCAAGGAACCTCGGTCCTTACCACTAACACCAGGGAGGGCATCTCATATGAGAGGAAAGGATACAAATACACACAGTAAAGTACAATTTCCCTTAAGTGCACACAGAGATCACAGTCAGTCTGGGGCTGGTTGCTCCCTTGCTCCCCAGGTCCCCAATAAGACTCCCCACTGGCACAGCTATAGGGTCCAGATCTCAGCATAGCTGGTAAGCTAACCTCCAGTACCCTCTCTGTCCCACCACTGCTTCATGTCCCTGCTCAGGTACCTGACACACCACACACACTTTGAGATAAGTATTTATATAACTTCACAGACACTCCTGGGAAAGGCTGACACAGATTCTCCAGCTGTGCCCCTTTACCCAGACTATGCGGTAGTAATCATTGCCACCACCAGCCAATACTTATCAGCTACCCAAAGGCCCTTAAAAGGGTGTCCAGTTATTACTGTGCAATATTATCCAGTTGGTAAATGTGACTAATCAATCTAAGGCTTATTAAAGTGGCTTTTGTACAATAAACTCTATAAATATGCAATGTACTCTAGAGCTTAACATGTCTCTACACAAACCAGCCACAGGTAAAAGGTTTTTAAAATATTTAATAATAAATAATTAAAACACAAGACAATACTACTACAGCACAGTGGTATTCAAGAATTCAGAGATCACACAGAAACTGAAAATAAATCAGTACTAAAGTTCTGACATAACAGAAAAAACACAATCTAACTTTCTTCTAATTTCTTAGCTATTACTACAAGAAAACATACTTCTAAGATACTACTTACATAAAGAGAGCATAAGGCAGTGCTGAGAGTTGGATATCAAGATCAAAATGCTTACAGTCTCTCTCTGAACAATAGTTTTTAAACTCACTAACAAACATCTCTGCTGGGTCCTCCCAGATTACATCATTTTGACACTTAGGTTTTCCCAGTATACACATTACATCATTTTGACTCATAGTCTGGAGTTCCCAGGCCAACAGGCTACATTATGTAGCAAGCTAACACCTGCTCAGGAAACTACAACAATAAAAGACATTTCACATGTACACTCTAGTAATTATTTCTTAAGTTAAAACAATAGAAAGAATGTGTATTCCAGACCGAATGACTTCGAGCTCTACAGATCAAATAACATACAAGACATAATTTTAATTTCAAAGAATATTTGAAATGCTTGGCTTAGTTTTCCTTTCAACATATGGCAATGTTGCTACAATCTTGAAGTTCACATTTTACAGTGTTTTCTTTCATTTAAGAAACAAGGCTATATTTTACATTTATATTTACAAATGCCAGAATTATGTATCAAATTCCATCTGGCTAGGCTGGAAGCCTTCACCCCTTCTCTACCAGTCTTCACAGACTGCATATATCAATCATCATAAAAATGAGCAGCTTGTTTAAATACACAGTAATGAGATATATTGCTTAGAGTAACACAGCTGTAGGCCACAGACACATGTAATTACATATAAGGTATAGATAACACTGATACAGACAGATTATCAGGATTTTCACAAAGTAGCATAGTACATTTGGGAAAAAATATTCAACTTACTATTGCTGTGCACAACAAGCAGAGGAGCTGTGGAGTGAGTGACTTGTGAAGGTTTGACTTAAGCAGTTTAAAGATGGCACCACATGATGCAACTCCCTAATGTAGACTAGTGGGGGTGGGGAGATGGTGGAGAGGAGTAACAGGGTTAAAATAGGCAGGAACTGGATAGTGCAGGTAATGGAAAATCAAGTAGATTACCCCTGCAGGGCTGAGATGGAAAATTAACTTGCTTGCCCTGCAGGGCTGAGAGTAAAAACTATCAGTGGAGGACTAAGGAAAGGTATGTAGACTCGAGCATTTAACTTTATTGAATGGGGTTATCAACAATACACTTATGGAGGTGACTGTGCACTAAACCTAATTAATAGGGTTGGGTAGGTATTTTAATAAGTTTGCAGCAATTATTTAACTTGGATAAATAAGTTACTGTAACACATTAGTAGGCTGAAATATAAACAGGCAGAGCCATGTAGTCGTGACTATGATGAATTTACTTTAACCAGATATTGAGTGGAGTTTAGATTGGGGTCAGTTTTGGGAGCCCTAACTGTTGTGCACACTATAGAATGAAAAACAAATGCTCTAATCTCCGATTATGTATATGACAGTATTCACCTATGTGAAAAGCTTGAAATGGGTAGCCTTGTTCCTTTTCTTTTTGTGTGAGACCTGTCCCATAATAAGTGAGAGATCAAAATCTATTTTTGTTTATGTCCTCGAAGGGGGGAGGGGCTTGCAGGAGAAAATTCCCTGTAATTACCTATGTGAAAAGCTTGAAATGGGTAACTTTGTTGTTCCTTTTCTTTTTGTGTAAGACCTGTCCCATAACAAGTCAGCAGTCAAAATCTATTTTTGTTTATATTCTCAAAGGGGGGGGGGGGGACTTCCAGGAGAAAATTCCCTGTAATTACTATTGGTGTGCACAACAAGCAGAGGAGCTGTGGAGTGAGTGGCTTGTGAAGGATTGAGTTAAGCAGTTTAAATATGGCGCCACATGATGCAACTTCCTACTGCTTGCTGCCTAGCAGATAGACAGCTCTTAAACCAAGAGATAGAAGATGAACTGAGATTTAAGGTGGAGAGTGAGTAAAGGAGTTTCATATGGTTAACCATATCAAAAGCTTTGGATAAATCTAAGAATGTTGCAGATATGATTAGTCCATTATTTCTGTGGTTATTTATGGTGTTAGTGAAGCGGTAGTACTATGGAAGGGTCTAAAGCCATGCTGCTGTATAGATAGTAGTTTGTTTTCTAGCAGATATTGCATCGATTGTCTGTGGATTACCCTCAAGTATTTTGATAAGGGGGATAGTATGGCTATAGGCTGATAGTTATTGAGTTTGAAAGAGTTACCCCCTTTGTGCATTGGTATTATATGGGATATTTTTCATAAGTGGGGTTACGTACATTCTGAGATGGAACTGTTAATTAGGGTAGTGACAGGGTAGACTATAGCTTCTGCGGCTATTTGTAGATATTCAGTTGGTACGTTGTCAGTGGCGTGCGAGGTCGGTTTGAGTTTTTGGAGAAGTTTTTAAATGGTCTTGATTGATATTGAATGAAAGTTAAAGTGGGTGTTATTGTTTTTTTTCAGGAGTAGGAGATGTTTTTGTTGGAGGGGACTATTAGAACAAGTTTGGTTATTTGCAAGGGCTTGGATAGTTTCTGTAAAGAACTTGTTGAATAGTGTGGGGATATTGTCATGGTTATTTTCTGTTTTTGGTGAGAGGATGAAAGTTTTCCCTGGCAGTAAGAGAGAGAGTTGATTACTGCCCAGATTTTTGTGGGTTATTAGCATGTTTATTTTGAATATTTTGGTACTAGGAGATTTTGCCTGTTTTAATGAGTTTTTTGGCCTTGTTTTGTAGTTCAAGGTAGTTTTGTCTGTCTGTTTGGCTTTTACTCTTATGAAATTGAGTCCATGCTTTTTCCTATTTTTGAGGAATGGTTTTGTATTTTTAGTTAGCCAGGGGGCATATTTAGTTTTAATTCTGGTGGTTCTGGGGGGGTAATGGTGTTAAGTATATTTATGAAGGTTGTATTAAAGTATTGGACTGCTTTATCGAGTGATGACTTTTTCAAGGGGGTCAAGTTACAGCTATTCAGGTCCCTGTTAAAGTTGTTAAATTTAAATTGTTTTTTATTTCTAATTTCCCATACTGTTACCTGTGTTTTTAGGGACGTTTTAAATATTAGTAGAAATGTTGGATGGTGATCGCTGAGGGTGTCAGGCAGACATCTTGCTAGGGATATGAGAGAAGGATGGGATACAAGTATTCAGTGCAGTGTGGCTTGATGTTTGGTTCTTTTGTCAATTCTAGTGAGGGATGTAATAATTTGGGTTAATCCATGTAGGTTAATGTGGGAGAGTGGGTTTTGTTTGGAGCAGCTGAGTCAATCTATATTGAGGCCACCTAGTAGGATGTTTTCTAGGGCTAAGGAGTTCGATATCCATTCTAGTAGGTTTCCATGATGGTAATATTGTTGCCTGGTGGGATATAGAAGCCTATGATGTTGATGTATTTTTGGGGTTTAATTTTAATTTGGCAAGGGTGAGTTCCACGTTTTTGAGGTCAGGGGTTGAGATGTTGAGTTGTTCTAGGATGAGGTGATTTTTATATAGTATGGCTACTCCCCCCACCCCTTTTTCCTACTCTGTCTTTCTGAATGATGTTATACCCTGAAGCTGTAATTTCATTATCGTGGAAATCTGGTTTTAACCAGGTCTCAGTTAGAATGACAATTTCTTGATTATATAAGGTTAGTAGAGCATGGAGGTCATGGACTTTGTTCAGGATACTCCTTACATTACGATTAATAATGAGTGAGTTTTTCTCCCTGTGGAGAACGGCATTATTCAGATTGGGGCTAGGGGTGAGTGGGCCTGGGTTAGGGTGTATGTCACCACAACATATGAGTTTTGTTTTGAGGTATAGGTAGAGTCTGCTAAGCTTACTGATAATTGTTATGTGTTTTAATGTAGTGTGGGATTGCCTACATGTTGAGAGTAGTTTGTGTGAGAGATAGTGAATAGGGGTGGTTTAGTAGAGGTATGATGCTAGGTGAGTGTAGACATATGTGGGTGCATAGTTAATGGATGTAGATTGTTTTGGAATGATTAGGTTTTGTTGAAGTTGGATTTGATAGCTAGTAATGGATGCTAGTAGTACTAGGGTAGAGATGAGTATAGAATATAGTAGGAGTTGACTTGAGTTTTTTGATAGTGAAGTCATTATTTTTTTATTGTTATTAGGGAGGGTGTGTAGAGTTGGTGGGGTAATATGAGTATAGTAAGGTGATAAGGGGTGTAGTAGGTAGAGTGGAAGTGTAGGTAGGGTGTCACAAGGTTCAGTAATGTGGTTTGTAGAGGCATAATAGACAAACCAAGTATTTTCCGCTGTTAGGTAGTGTCTTTCAGCAAGTGGAGCAGTTTGAGAATTTGGAATACTTTAACTTGCATAATAGTTTTATTCATACATTTTCACAGGATTCCCAACTGGTGGAACACACAGTGCTTAAACACTGGCCACTTTTGACGCTACACGATGACTTTAAAGGGATAATCCAGGAACGTACCAAATTTGTGACTAGAAGGGATATTAACCTAAAAGGGTTATTTGAAAGAAAGCATCTATCAGATTCAAGGCATTGTTCCCCTAAACATGGTACCTATAAATGTGGGGCATGCAAGCAGTGTTCTTTTATCATGAATGATAGTTCTTTTTATGTTCCATCTAGAAAATTTAGATTTGACGCTGACCGATATTACAACTGCGGAGCAAAAGGGGTGGTGTATTTAGGATTATGCACAGAATGTTGCAGTTTCTACATAGGGAAGACTGAGAGACCCCTTAGAAAAAGAATTTATGAACATCAGTATGACATTACAAAAAAGAAGGACACTAATGCTTTTTTTAAACATCTTGCTTCTTGCCCTAACATGAAACTTAAGTTTATGGTTCTTGAACAGGTGACCCAGGATGCCAGAGGAGGTGACTGGGAAGCCCGCCTTGAATATAAAGAACTTTTATGGCAGCTTAGACTTAATGCTGCAAAATCCCCTGGTCTCAATGAGGCCATTAATATATCCAGTGTACTAAAGCTGAGAAGGGCTAGGCTATGATTTTCTTGTTACAATTAGTAAATGTCTTTTATCTTACATATTTGTGATTTTTATGCACACATTTGTACATCATTTTTAAATGATTTTTAAATGATTTTTAGTGTTTTCACTATTTGAACTTTTATTCTGCATTTTCACATGCATACTTTTCACTCGCTGAGTTCAGTTACTAATTAACTGCCTTCTTAAGTGGATGTTTGTTGAACTAATTAAGTACCATGTGATCAGTATTTAAACTTTTCAGTCACACTACTTTTTATCTTGAGAAAGCCAGGTATTTGCCTGGCGAAAGCGCTTGATTTATTGACCTGTTTGTTGTTCAATAAAGCTACACTTTGTGCTTTTTGGTTCGGTTCTTCCTGTCTGTGGATTATCTTTTATCTTATATTTTACAATACACTATACAGGAGGAAGGTACTGCTGGACATGTTACAAGCATTATGTGCCATTGAAAATATGGTACACTATTAAACTGTATTGCAGGAATCAGTTAGGTCAGGTAGCAAAGCAGAAATGGCGAATGCTAAACAGGAGCAGAGACTAAACACTTAGTAAACCACCTGCACACATTTAAGCATGAGCTTAGATGAGCAGGCTCTGACCTGGGAGGATGTGGGTAAGGATACAGTACATATATATAGGAATAGGATAAGTAAGTATTTACCACACAAGAGCATGTGCATTGTCACATTTAAACACTCATTCACATTAGGAAAGCAAACTAATTAAGGAAGCTCTGACCAGGTTGTGCACAGGTAGAGAGTTTCCACACTGTTTAGCAAGTACCACAGGGATGAGAATTTCAGGTAGAAACCAATTAGGTAGAGAGTTTCCACATTGTTTAGCAAGTACCACAGGGATGGGAATTTCAGGCAGAAACTAGTTAGGTAGAGAGTTTCCACACTGTTTTGCAAGTACCACAGGAATGGGAATTTCAGGCAAAAAAACAGCAAGCAGTGAAGGTGGAGCAAGGCGGGTACAAAGCAAACAATAAGACCTGGCAACAGTAACTTTGTAATTACAGAGCAATGAACAGAGCAGTAAGACCAAAATATATTATACAAAGCTATTTAACACATACAAAAGTAATCTTTGTTAAGCAGATCCATGATGATGTGCTCCACAGCTTTGCATAGTAGACTCATCAGGATAATGGGGCGATAGTTACTCTAGGTGTGCCACATTGCATAGTAGACTCATCAGGGAAATGGGGCGATAGTTACTCTAGGTGTGCCACAAGGCTCTATCCTTGGTCCTGTTCTCTTCAATCTATTCACCAACAACCTTCATACTGCCACCCTACATGCTACACTAGTCCGAGACGCACAGAATTCCACCCTAATCTGCTCTGTCCCAGCACAACATTCCTTCACATTAGTAGAAACATGGCTATCAGATGTACAACTCATACTTAATCCAAACAAAACTAAGCTGATGCTATTTTATCCCATAAAAGCCCCAGTTTCAGTCCCACCATTCAAAATAACTTTTAGAAACAATATCTCAATTACACCAGTTCCCCATACCAAACTTATCAGTGTTATAATACATCAAAACATGAAGTTTGACCTACATATTAGTCAAACAAAAAAAGTTCACAAAAACGTGGTACTATATACAGATGCAGAAAATTCCTCTCCAACAATATCAAAGCCCTTTTTGCCAGAGCCCACCTAGTCTGCACACTTCTCTATGCATCCCCAATACTCACTCAACAAATCTGACCTAGCCAAAGTAGACAGTTGTTACAACAAAATAACAAAGTTTGCTACCAACTCAGGCTTTAGATCTCATCACTGCCTGACCCTTAAATAACTATCTTGGCTAGAAATACCTAACCTGCTCACTCTTAACCAACTTGCTATAGCCCATCAAATATTTTACCAACCTAAAAAAAAACAGTCTTACAAGATCTTTTATACCAATACCTAAGCAAGCAGCTGCTACAATCCAGCAACAAATCTTTAATGGATGTTTCTAGAAGTAAAACTAGCTCAATAAACTCCCCTATACTACAACTATATTTCAAAAATCTGGAATACCATACCACTTAACATCAGAACTCAGACCAACAAAGCCAACTTCAAACACTTTCTCAAATCCCACTTGATGAGCTCATGGACATGCATCTGTCCAGACCCAGGCTAAACTACTCACATAGCACATACAAATCCTGCAATCCTTTAAGTACACTTTGTCTTTCTTTATCGCAAAAATGTAAACAATGTCATTGGTCTATTTGATTGAATCTTAACGAATTGTACCTACAATGTCATTGGTCTATCTTATTGAATCTTAACGAATTGTACCTACAATGTCATTGGTCTATCTGATTGAATTGTAACAAATTGTACCTACAATGTCATTGGTCTATCTGATAGTTATGCACAGTTTATGAAATACAGTCAGTAATGAAACCACTGAAATGCAATCAATATATGATGTAATCCTTCTAATTGCTACCAACTTAACCAATGGAATTAGTCATTAATGCTTTATGTCACACTCTTTAAACTGCAACTAATGCAAACACTGGTTTTGTGTATTATTTATGTAAATGCTAGAATGCAGTAAGCATGCTTTTCTGTAATGTAATTTCTTTCTTCATGTTTTTCTTATTTTTTGTACTGTTAAACAATGGAGCTTTTCATCCTGGGCCTCCACTAAAAATGGACAACTTGCCCAGTTGGACTTTCCTGGTAAACAAATGTAAAATGAAATTAAATAAATAAATAAAAATCTTATTTTTCTGTTCTACCGTAGTTCCACTCTTTTATTTTCTTTATTTATTTCTCTTTATTTTTCTGTTTTCCAAGGCTAGCTTTTCTTGACAGTTAGGCATTTGGGCGGCAAGACACCTGATAACTGCATCATACTTCTTATTTCTAAATTAGTAGGTATGGTTGTAATGCATTTGTCTTGATGGAATTAAAAGTTTTCTAGCAGGGGATACATGCCTTGTATACACAACAAAAGATATATGCATAATCATACGTCTGCTGTTTTCTTAATGTTTAACACTTGGCTTCTAAACCTAGATTAGTGTTTAAGATTCTTTCATCTTGTAACCACTGATATTAATGGCAGTTGTCTTGATGCTCTAAAATTAGTTCAACATAAGTAATAGATTGATTAGAATTCAAAGTTATGTTGTTAATATCCCTGTTAATTTTGTATTGCTTAGGCGACAAACTTACTTTGGCTTTATTTTTTATGGTAAATAATTGGCTGTAGCCTGCACTTGTTTATCTGACAGTTCAATCTTAAAAACATTACTGTGCCTATAAATATTATTGCATTTGTTTTACAAACATCTGAGATATACACAGTAATGTGGCTATTACTGCTTGATACAAGACAGTCTATGAGTGAAAGTGACTCACCCCTACTAACATCTGATCACAGTTAAGGAGATAATAATCTGTGTTAATAGTGCTACTGTGTGTTTCTCTGAAACAAGTTTAAATGCATTACTGCACCCAAACTGGTCATTATTTTTACTTGATCACAATCAGCCATTTCAACTGTACACAGTCAATAAAGTGGCTATAATTGGTGGATAGATAAACCGACATGGATAAAAGTGACTGACCGTGCTTTCATTTGTTGACAACAGTGAAAGTGTTATTGATTTGGAATTGCAGATCTAGTGTATAGTTATGTGAAACAAGTTAATATATATTATTATCTGAGGCGTAAACAGTCAGTGCAATAACTGTAATTGGAAGGTGCATGACAATTACTGGATGGGAGTAATTGTCCTCATCTGCATTATACCTGTTTTGCACTGATGAGAAGATATTATATAGCTTGTTACCACTTTATAAATGAAACTGCTGTCAACTATATGCATACTAATTTCTATCAAAAGTAACATCTGTGCATATTCTTCCATAGAAAGGATTTATTGGGTAACTTTATTTATGTGTGTCCTTTCCTCCATGTCAAGGTTTATGTAGCAACAAGCATTATATGAAGGAAAGTTTTGTGTGTGGGGGAGTGGGTCGGTGTGTGTGTGTGTGTGTGTGTGTGTGTGTGTGTGTGTGTGTGTGTATGTGTCTGTGTATGTCTCATATCTCAAATTGCCACCTAACTGAATGTTGTAAGGTAGCATCATGTCATACTTTTCTAAGAAGTTTACTAGAACATTCTAGATTATCTCAAACATGCGGACCTTTAGTTATATGCAATATCAGTAGGTTTACATGCTGTTTTGGATATCCTTTTCTGCCATTTGTTTAGCAACCAACACATACATTTGTAACAAGACATGATGTGTGTTAACAAAATGAAGATTATTCTCGTTTTACAATAAAGACGTGGTAATGTCTTTTATTTCGCATCATTTTGTCACTTTCAGTGTTTTAAACATGTTTTAAGTTGTATTCCACATCTCTATTGAATGTGGCTGAATATACATACTATTCAGTATGCAAATTTTTGGTTCACACCTAGCTACTAGGCAAGCAGTTCTGGAGATGATTAAGGCGCATAACCCAAATTTCTAATTGCCCCGAAGTACTGTCTGGTTAAGTGACTTGATCTAGCTCATACCTAGATTCAAACCTCATACTGTTGGCACAGGAAGCAACTCGTTAACAAGTCTAAGTGTTAGTTCTCTGCTCTGTTAGGTTCACTGGTTCATAAATAGTGTAACAGAGTTACTGTGACCTCACAGTATGCTGAAAAGAAAAGAACTCATTAAGTACAGGAATATGAAAGGAAGGCAGACAATTGGTAAGCCAGAGAAGCTTTCAAACCCTATACATGGAAAAAAAGACTAACTGATATCATGAAGTCGAACTTTATTTCTGTGGAAAACAAAATAAGGAGCATTGCGTTATAGGTTTATTTTTGACAGTGAAGGGAGATAATTCTGGGAAAGCTGCTGTATATAATGCATGCTGAAATGTGTCACTTGAAACCACAGAAAAAAATACATTTGAAACCTGAGGGCTGAGAGGTTGAATTCTGACAATTTTTTTCTCCTTTTATTGTTAAAGTTGTCTGTAGAGCTGTGTATCTGTTTCAGTTTCATTAGTAGAGTGAAGAACTCCTTTTTACTTTGAATACCTATCATGTAGTAAAGAAAATGTTTTACTCAAACTGCACAGACTACATATTAACACTGTTTCCCAAAGGTGTCTAAAAGGCAATGACGTGTCACACATGTCAGTGAATGCAGGCAAATTTGATTATATGTTAATGTAAATGCTGGCCAAACCTGTTGAGAACTGCTGTGAACTGGTAATTAGGTGTAGAGATCAGGCATAAGTAAGGAACTGAGATCGCTCATGAACTCTTAACTGAGAACTTGACCAGAATTTTCTTAAGTTGTGATTGCATACACTTCACAACTTCTCATTGTTTATCATTGGTACCATGTGCCCTTACAAGGGAAATCTTATGTCAGGGAGTCATTTTTATTTCAATACAGCTGCTGAATCTGTTTATACACTATGCTTATATAAGGGAAAACCTTGATTATTTATTTATTTAACATTCGTTGACCGGGAATGTCTGACTGAGCCAGAGCCCTTTTTTAGCAGAGGACTGCAGAGAAAAGACAAGAGTACAGCACAGTTTAATAATGTAACAATGTTTGAATACCATTGCAGAGAAATACAATACATGATAAGATGCACATTAGTGGAGAATGCGTCTGATGCTCCCCAGGATTCGGGAACAGTGTAGGAGCTCCTGCACGGAAAATGGCCTCCAAGTGATCCAGGAAAGTGCAGTTTTCATGTGCATGAGCAAACCTACACTGTTCCTGCATGGAAAGCCGTGCGGGATACAAATCACCACATTTATTTATTTTATTTTACATTTGTTGACCGGGAATGACTGACTGAGTCGAAGCCCTTTTTCAGCAGAGGCCCAGGGAGAAAAGCTCCAGTAAATACAAATCACATTTAGTCATTGTTACAGATATTATAGAAGTGGAATAAGGCAATTTGCTAGCTGACTACAAGAACATTTTTAAGAGTATACAGATTACATTGTCATTATACAAATATTTTATATGTAGAAAAATGTCAAAACAGCTAGATTACAGCCACAGCATTTTAAAAGTAGTAGTTATTATTAAAAAAGCAACAGAGGAGTAAAGTTTTTTTTTTTTTTTGCAATTGAAACAGGATACAGAAAAGTATAAGAGAGCGAGGAATACATAGATTAGCAGAGTGAAGCAGAGAGTTATCAAGGAGGGTTTGAGCACTGGCAGATCCATTTCCTGTTGAAATATTCTTTTAGAGTTAGTTTAAATTGCTTGGGATGTGTGTTTGTTCGAATTTCGAGGGGAAATTCGAACACACACACATCCCAAACAATTTAAATTAGGTGATTTTGTGATCCATGAAACTGGCCAGACTCCGTGCAGGAACAGTGTCAGAGCAGAAATGCATTCAGTTAATAACTGAATACATTTCCGCATCTGAACAAACAGAGGCAGGACAGCTTGTGGAAAGCATGTATTACAGTCAAACACACATGCCAATGGCCAAATATAAGGCCATTGGCATTAATAAATGTTTACAGTTTTTAAAATTAAAATTTTTTTTTTGGCCAATCATGGCCATTTAAGCTCAGGGCAGTGACGCACAAATGGGATTGTGCTGAAAATCAAAAAAAAAAAAAAAAAGAGAGAGAGAAAAGTCAGTTTTAAGATGTCTGCATTCTGCATTATATTCAATGGACTGCAGAATGTAAACAATACCAGGGCGCACTGGTTGTCAAGGGCCCTTCTAAGTGCAGTAACTAAGGATGTACACACTGGGGTATGCAAACGAGGGGAGTTATACTGAATCACAGATTTCCTCAAAGTGTCAGCTTGCACCTAACTGTGTAGGTGCAGCAATACAACAGTGCAAGTATAAGAGCTGAATGACTTCATAAGGGGGGGTGTCATGCTTGCTGTAAGCTCATTGGAGCTCTGTGGCCCGTGTTTGCCCTTAGCTAAGCACTGCTAAGGAAGGGGGTGTGTCTGAGGCTGTAATGACTTATTTCATGAAATGCAGAGCGTGTTCATGTCCAGGGAGGGCCATTTCTGCTTAAAAGAGCTTACATTAGCTAAAGGGTGTGTGTGGCACACAGCGGACCAAAAAAAAAAAAAATACAGAGGAAATAGCAGAACTGTATACATTTGAGCACTGGGTATGCACGGTGTGCCTCGGGGTTTAAATAGGGAGGAAGGGGAAACAGCAGTAGAAAGGCAGTCAAGGAGAACTAGCATAGCTAGCAGGTGGAATGTATCAGAATCAGCCAAATACACATACAGCAGCCCAGCACACTAATATAAAGTATGCAAACACCCTACAGACTGTTTTTTCCCACAAACTCTACACCACAGGTGTACACAGATGGGGGATTTTTAACTGTCAAAACTAACTAAAAATGTTAGAGGCTGCTGCTGCTTTACCCCATAAATATGTGCTAGAGACTGAGGGTGGTGAGGAGGAGAATGCTGACAACCATCCCACAGTGAGGAGGAGGAGAAGAGTGTACAGACTCAGGGTAACCTACCGCGGCCTACATGAGGTGGAGATAGTAGAGCACTATAGGGTGGACAGGGACATTCTACAGCAAATTGTTGAGCAATGTCGGCCACACCTTACACACAGAACTAATGGAGGGGAACCCATCCCATTGGATACCAAGGTATGTCTAGGCTTAAGAATACTAGCCACAGGTACCTTCCAAAGACCAACTGGGGATATAGTGGGGGTCTCAAAGGCATCAGCATCCAGGGTATTACACCATTTCCTGGATGCCATGACACAACATGCCAGTGAGCACATATATTTCCCCACTGACTGTGAGGCGCTGACCATACATATGCGTCTCTTCCACCATATAGCAGAATACCCTGAAGTAGTTGGTGCTATAGACTGCACACATATCCACATCAAAGCATCACCCAGTGAGCAGGGCAGCATCTACATAAACTGCAAGGGATTCCCCTCCATCAACTGCCAGGTCATGTGCAATGCACAGGGCATTATCATGAATGTGTGTGCTGGCATCCCTGGAAGCTATCAAGACTCCAACATCTGGCATTGTTCACAGCTGTAGCAAGTGTTTGCCAGGGGGATATCCCATATGGCCATCTAGTGGGGGATGCTGGCTATGCACTGGAGCTGTGGCTGATGACAACCATCATAAATGCACACACACCTGAACAAGAACACCATAATGAGGCACACGTAAAACCAGGATCATTGTAGAGCATATGTTTGGGATTCTCAAGTCACGGTTCCACTGCCTTGACATATCCGGTGGAGCCTTGCAATACTCTCCAGCTACATGTACACATATATTCATAGTATGTGACATGCTACACAATATGATCCTGCAGAAACAGCCGCAGCAGGAACAGCACGGGTCAGAGCCACACAGCCCCCCACCATTACCAAGGCCAGCACAGGCACAGAGGGACTCAGAGGAGGAACATCCTGAGCCTGCCCCTGTAGGCAGAAGGAGGAGTGCACAGTATGCTCAGGCCTTGGCAAAGAGGCAACATATAGCACACACATTGACACTGTAGGGACCCAGGGACTGATACCTCTCTCTGCACAGACAGTAAAAGGGATGCCAAACATGACACTATCTGAGACTTACCATGTACAGGGAGTGTACTATGTGCATCTGACATAGTCAGCCCTCCAGCACTGTCCTCAGTACTGGCCCAGCAACAAGGTAAGTCACTCTTCCTATGAATTACTGAATGGAGTAGTATGTTCTCATACTTGTATGTATGATATGGATGCAAGCATGCAAGAGGATTGGGTGGCTGAATGGGATAGCAGCAGACAGCTATATGGGACAGCAGGAAATCCATAACAAATACTGGTGTCAACATACTAGGCAGCACTACACAAGGTGACAGCCCCCACTGCAGTACATGTGATGGCCCAAAGAACTGTGGGCATCAAAAGGTCACACACATGGATGTCACTGAGGATCACATATCCACCACCAGCCTCGCCTAGCAGGACAGGTGTAGATGACCATGAAGAAAGGCTGGGCTGGCCCCCAAATGATGGCAATGGTGAACAGCCCCCCACTAGACCTGCACAGACATACTACAACAGGTCTGCCAATTGCATTCCAGTTCTGAAGCGTAAGAAGTCTGAAACTGAAATATATGCTATTAAGATCTAACATGTGTACTCTACTGATATGCCTCCTGTATGCATGATAGGTCACAATACAATATGAAATGGAAGCCAACAGAGAACCGAAATACCATTACAGTCATTTCAAATGTTAAAGTCTGCAGGTGAGTAACCCCCCCCCCCCACACACACAATCCCATGTAGAAATGCAGTAACAGATGGCATGCAGCATTCTCAAATGGCCTACAGTCCTCTGGCAAAGGCCCATACCTAACCAATAGTGTCAATGTATGGAATGTCAGGGTGTCCCAACTAACAACCTAACAGTAAACAGAAAACAAATGCAAGCCCATGTTGACAAATGCCAGTAGCATGCCTCCCCATGTCCTACTGCAAAGGCTGTGGATCAGGTCATAAATACTACTGGGATAAAGACAAAACTATTGGGATACCTCTGAGATATTGCTTACATAATGTTAGGTGGAGGAGACAATAACAGAGGGGGGATGTAGAAGCATGGATGCCATAGAGTGTATGAAGTCTGAAACTCTAATGTCTTTCAATACTACTTATGACTGCAAACCCATGAATGAATAGCCACAAAACTACTTGTAAACCACAATGTGAATGTAAACTGACCAGATATATGAGTCCTGCCTCTGGATAACCAGGGTGTATCTATACAGCTGAGAGGTATGGCCCCAGCAGGATATGGCCATTCCTTGAAGTTGAGAAAAGCACAAGGAGGTGATCCCCAGCCAGCATGCTAACAAGGTGCTGGACCATTTACACAGAACCAGCAGTCTATTGTCTGTAGCTACCCCTCCACAATGGCAGGTGTGTGCCAGAATGTGTAGTCTATATGCCTCAGAATATTGGTCTCAGCAGCATTCAAGTCATATTTCCCAGTAAGTAACTTTGAGCAAAGAATGATATCTGTCAGTAGCTGATGACATGATAGATCACAATGTAAAACAGTACATATGTCAGAATATCTATGCTACAGCCAAACATGTCACACAAGCAGCACAGACAATAGTTACAGTATCCCCTGTATGTTAAGCCCATTGTGACTCCATATTGGCAACCTATCTACAGATATCCTGCAGAAACAGTTTGCTAGGTGTAGCTGTAGCACATAAAACCCTGAACTGGAGGCCAACTGTCCCTAGAATGGAGGCACACACTCAATATAGAAGGTCATACTAGGCATGCTCCTACACTTAGAGAAATGAAGCCCATCTCTCACAACACAGTGGACTACTGTTATTGGTTATTCGCAGCTGTCTGTGCAAACATACCAAATCGTACACCATTGACACACACACATTGGATAGAAATACACACACATATCTAAGGCAAACACATTATACTATGTCAAACATACACACACAGATATGTGGGGAAGAGAATGACTGACAGTGACAGATAGAACACCATTATGAGGCCTGTCCCACCCACTACACATTCTATTGGCCTATATCACATGATGTGCTGATGTCATTCACTGTAGAAATACCTTTGGTTAGCCCTCAGCCCTATAGTGTCAGTAGTGCTTCTGATAATTGTGTAACACTACAGTACAAATAGGTATCCATTTAGCAATTGTGATCTCAGTCCTGTCAAATGTAAAGTTGTGTGTGAGTGTGTGCATGTGTGTTTCTAGATGAATGTGGTTGAGGCCATTCACACTCACTAAATCTCCTGTACTCCTCCTTTGGCACCGGTGCTGATGCCACTCACCTTCAAATATACCATTGGGCAGGTCACTAGCATAAGTGCTCCATGGCACTTGCAATAACTGTGTAATACTATAGTGTAGCAAACTAGTTAGGTAGGAGTTCCAGTCCTGATACTGGCAACTGTGTAAGTGTGAGAGAGTGTGTGAATCCTTGTAGAGACCTGATTTTGTGGGCATTCACACTTGCAACACTTCCTTTAGCCCTCCTTTACCACTGCTGCTGATGTCACTCATCTTCAAAGATACCTTGGCACAGCTCTCCAGCATGTAAGCTCCATGGCATGTGAGATAAATGCGGAACACTGTAGTATCAATAACTACATAGGTATAGGTTTGAATCCCATCCCTGGCAAGTGTTAGTGTGTGCACATATATATGTCCGTAACTCAAAGATTTTGTCCCCATTTACACCCAGTACACATCTCAGTGCCTGACTTCAGCAGTCCTGCAGATATCATCCACCTTAGAAGTACCTGTTGCCAACCCTAAACCATGTAAGATCAGTGGTGCATGTGGTAAATACGTAACCATAATGGTACCAAAAGATTGTTACATAGAGGTTTGAACTTCACCCCTGGAAAATATAAATGTGTGTAGGGTAAAATACGTTTTGGAATCTCTCACCCACTACATCACCCAATGCCAGTATTTACAAGGGCTGGTGATGTTCCTCACCTTAGAAGTACCTTGGGGCAACATCCATAAAATAATCTCTATGGCACGTGCGATAAATGTGGTACACTGTAGTAGCAATACATAGCTAAGTAAGGGTCTGAATCTCAGTACTGGCAAGTGTGTGTGTGTGTGTGTGTGTGTGTGTGTGTGTGTGTCTGTGTGTGTGTGTGTTTGTGTGTGTGTGTGTCCTCAGTATCCTGTGTGGGGGTTGGTGTGATTGTGTAATAGCAGGATCAATTGGGGGGTGGGTTTTGCTAAATTATTATGTTGAGGACCTAGTATATGTCACAATGTCAACATTACAAGTCCAACAGATTTCAAACACCGGAGAGGTTGGTGTAGACAATTCACAGCCCTAAATGTGACAGTATGGATTAGTGAACAGTATAGGCAACCCTTCTATTTCTCAGAGACCACTCTCCACCCACGTATCATACACAAACACACTTGGCTAGGCAATAACCACTCTATTGGTGGTTTCCCTGCATATTGCCTCACAGATAGTACCCACAGTGTGATAGCAGTGGACTACATGCCTGTTGACCACAACAGTGCCACTGACATCAGAAAGTACTTTGATGTGTTACATCTCCTGACTGTGTGTTATTCAGCAAGTAAAAGGACATGGCACCCTGTTCCATCCCCTCAGTAGCCCAATAAATGTTGTCAGTGTCTGCTGCATCTCTGCTGCCATAGATGCCTGTCAGGGACTCCATGAGGGATCCAAAGTTGTGTTTAAGGCTAATAAGTAAGTTCAACAGTCATGGGATACCACCTTTCCCTTCAACAGTGTCCTCCTTCTGATATACACTTAAGTAATGGCAGGGGACCATCACATTGTCCCCCAGTGTTTGGAGGACAGTGTCTGGTTTCTGTTGGCTCTGGCTAGTGCCATGCGTTCATGTACCTGTTTGTACAGTGCATATGTGTATGATTCCACAGTCATGCAGCTACATCCCATTGCCATGGATGCAGTGAAGACATCCACTCCTGTTTTCCTGGCTGCAAAGTCAGCTTTGGAGAGTTTTTGCAGGTGGTTATCTTTGTGGGCGGTGTGGCTGACATGTTTCATTCCATGTTGATTACAGCCTGTGTGAATCTCACCATGCAGAGATTGACATCTGGGGAGGAGCAATGGTCCCATATTTAAGTGGTCAACACAGGTCATGGTTGTTGCATCATCTACCATGGGTCAGTATGAACTGGTCTAGGGCAATGGAAATGATGAATTCTAGAAGTATTGGGTCACTGTACTGACAACTGGCTACATTCCTCAGGTGATTGAGGGGTAGTTGAAGACTCGTACTATGTCAGTGTTGCATTGGACCATCAATGATGGCAGGGTGTTGAGGAATGTGCATTGACTGTCTAGGGACATAGATGTGGACCCATAGCAGGCTATGGTCTGGATAGCACCATTACCCCAAGGTGGTTGTACTGAAAGTATCTCCAATACATTATGATGGGATGCTAGTCTGTAGGTTTTCCTATCCATAATGAATATGGAGACACCACCACCTGTGAAGGTGTGGTGTGGTCCATGTTTGGGGGCTGACAGCTGTGGAATGCATCATAGCCTGATACTGCAGGTCTGCTATCAGCTGCTATGCACCACCTTTCTACCACAGTGGACATGTGTCCTCCACTTTGACTGCTATGAGTGACTGCACCCTGACAGTTAGATGTCCACTGTTGAGCAACATGACCCTCAGATTGCATACATGTGTAGATGTTATGGTGGTAATAACATTAGGAACACTGCCTAATAAGGCACAGTAGGGGTGGCAAGACACATAGCCAGTACCTGGCAACCCAGTGGTGACAGATGTAGGACATCCATGGCAAGTAATTGGGTTCTGTCAATTATGTCATCTCAAGCAGAGATGTTCTGGATCCCCTGAGAATGACACATAACACATACGCCAATGTTGCAGTCATTTATCTGTTGATAGTATTACAGCATCATTCTGAGTGACAGCAGTACACTGCCCAGGGCTATTGTCACACTTGCCTGGACCACATAATCAGAGAGTTTAACCATGTCTCCTGTCATGTAGTCCAGGGAGGTGTGTCCCAAGTCATTCACACTCACATGGATATGGAGTGATACACATAGTTGTTGTGGAGTGACATGACTGGCTGTGTCATGTGTTCTGTGCTGGCATGTGATAGATATTTGGCTGTTACCTGCTCCATATTCAACTTATTGAGTGGGATGTGTGTGCCTCAGTATTGAGTTAACAGTGATCACTGTACTGTGCAAGGTGGTTAGCCATAGGAGCTTAGGATGGGGGCACACTGTGTAGGTTAAATATGTGTCCCTTGGCATGTGCCATGTCACCGTGTCTGAGTGGGTGTCTGCCTTGCTGGTCTGTGCTGTTGGGTAAATGTCCATTGAGTGCCTCTGGGAAGGTGGGTGGCTTTTTCACTGTATGTCATGGCTGTCAAAGTGGGTGTCATGGTGAGCTATGTGTTCCGCATGGTGTAGTGCAGGTGTTAATCTTATCCTCTTGACCTCCTAGTCCAGTCTTTGCTGTAGAGTGCATATGTCCACATTGGGTGATATATGGGTAAGCCTCACAGGTATGAGTGTTTGGAGTTCAGAGGGGAGGGTTGTCTGTGTGCATGAGGCAGTTGCAACAGTGCCCCAGAATGGACAAGTGCACCAGGTTAATGGGTGAAAACACAGATAACTGCCCTTCAAACATTCTAGGAGGCGTGGACATAACTAATAAGTACTGGGGCTACATCTGTGATGATCTAGTAATGCTGATGGCTGCCAAGTGTGCCACACTTCTTGATACAATAACCTGGTGAAGTGCCAAGCCATAATGCTAGTTGAAGTGCAAGACAGAAAGAACTAGCTTTATGTACAAGTGGAACAGAAGGCAGACTGTCTGCTGCCTGTAATACTTTAGCACAGCTGAGCAGTTATCAGCAGCTTTGGCCATGTGAAAGTTTAGTAAGCTCTGTAGTGTGTGTGGTCACTGTGTAACACTATAGCAGACATAAATAGATAGGCAGGAGTCCTCATCCCAGTACTAGCAAGTGTGTGTGTGTGTGTGTGTGTGTGTGTGTGTGTGTGTGTGTGTGTGTGTGTGTGTGTGTGTGTGTGTGTGTGTGTGTCTGTATGTATGTGTGTGTGAATCATGTACTGTCTGGCTCATACCATTTTTGACCTGTGCACTACTCTTTACATTTCCCTTCACTCCAGTTTAGTAGACCTGTTGATGTCATTCACCTTAGAGGTACCTTTGGAAGAGGTGGAAATGTATAATCTCTGTGGTGCTTCTGAGTGCAACTGATAACTGTGTATCACTATAGTAGAAATGCCTGGATAGGCAGGAGTTCTAATTTCAATACTGGCAAGTGTGTGTGTGTGTGTGTGTGTGTGTGTGTGTGTGTGTGTGTGTGTGTGTATACTGTCTAGCTCATACCATTTTTGAACTGTATACTACCATTTACACTTCCCTTCACTCCAATTTAGTAAACCTGTTGATGTCATCCACCTTAGAGGTACCTTTGGAAGAGGTGGAAATGTATAAGCTCTGTGGGGCATCTGATAACTGCATAGCACTATAGTAAAAATACCTAGGGAGGCAAGAGTTCTAATCTTAATGCTTACAACTGTTTGTGTGTGTGTGAGGATCATAGCATGTGCGGCTTATACCATTTTGATGTGTATACCATACACAGCTGGTGACCACCTCCCGCTACCATTAGTTTATATAGTGTGGCAACAGCATCTGCCTCACATGCAGCAGTTTAAACCATTGTACAGTATTCTGTACAGATTTGTCTGGAATATCAATATGTTTGAAACCTAGATATGGTCGGAAGTGATCTGTGCGCCTTAACAATGCCCATGTATGTGATATTATGAACAAATAGGCCACAGTGAGTGTACTGACACACATGGCAGCATGAGGTATCATACCTGATTGAAACATCATGCTGATAGGATGTTTGCCACCCTCACAGATGGCCAGCCTTGTAGGTGCAATACAAGAGTCCAGATGCTTTGTTTTACAAGTGAACTGTACCTGTTATGGGTCACATTAAAGGCTGGAAGAGGTGTGGACTGTCATATTGTGGTCTTAATTAGTATGTAACAGGAACACCTTGCATCTTAAGAGGGGTGTGTACATAATTTATATCCACTGTATACCAGTAATGTGTCATGCATGACCTTACCTTAGGTTGTCTGTCCAGCACAATTTGCTGGCCTCTGTCCAGACATCTTGGCACTGACAAGTTGTGAGGTATGCTACAGAAATGTTGAGTTCATGTCAGATGGGCCCCAGTAGTGACCACTGTGATGCAATACAGTTAACTCCAGAACAAGTGAACATGCACAACAATCAATATAGCTATGACATAAAGCAGTATATAGCTATTACTGATGGTTGTGTGCATGGTAAATTGCATGTGCTTCACATGCCTGGGGTATTGCCAGGCAACAACAGAACAATGTAATAACCACCAGCTACAGGCTGCTGTCCCATATGCAGACCAGAGGGTCCTAGGTAGTTGTGAGAGGGGGTTATTGTCAGCAGACGCACACGTGGCCTTGGTATAAGATGGATGCAGCCTGTCCGCACATCTACAGTACTAACCGCAATAATACACAATGTCCTGTCCTCACCATAGATGTGCACCTCTGTGCATTAGAAAACCCCATTCACAACTGCAATCGGACCTGACACATGCATGTAGATACAGTACAGATAGATGTATGTCTGATACATTAGTGTACTAATCCCCACTGGGCCCTTACCTGCATGCTCCTCATCCAGTGTGTGTGTGCTACCAACCTCCACAATGCTTCCCTCAGTGTTATGGCTTGTGCGTTCGGCGTGTGGTGAGGAGCTCCTCGGTGGATGTCAGTGGGTCTGGATGGCTGGGCCCCCACCTGTGGCTAGCCGGTCCCTCACTACAGCAGCAGTCCATTAATGGGCATGGCATTTGAAGTCAGTGGCCCGATGCTGCACATGCATGTTAGTTCTGCTGTGCAGTCCAGCATCATTTACCCTGTGGACCACGCTGTTCCACTGGGCAGTCCTCTCCCACACATCTTCTGCTCTCTGTCCACATGACAGGGCAAATTGTTCAATCACATATTGGGTGATGATGTCTGTTTTCCCAACAGAGAATTCTGGTAGGGGAGCACTCTGCATGTTACCTGGAAGACATAAACAGGAAAAGGTCACAGGACCTCATACAGTTGTCAAAGTGCACATCAATAGTGGATATTACTTGCAAATAATCCAGACTACCCTGGAAACCTCCAAGCTATCATGGCTATAGCAGCGTGCATTACACACCTGTCCTAGAGCTATCTTATTCCCCCCAATGTTGGGCACTTGATTGTATAATCCTCTATCCTCCATTCATTTCTGTGTAGAGGATTCACAGTGGTCATCTTCCATGTGGATGGTGGCAAGTCTATGTTTGATTGTGGTGTGTGATGGAGCTCTGAGCACAGGCCTGCATTCATGTAGGAGGCAGAAACTGATGTTAGTATGCCCCATGGAGATATGCTGTTCTTGCCATCAGTAGGCAATATGTACATGCTCACCATTGCTGTGGGGAGGAGTGTGGTTGATTTGCATATCTCCATGTATGACTGGGGTGGACAGGATGGCAATGTTCCCACCTAACCAATGTGATGCACGTTGCCTATATCTGTGACATGTGTGTACAAAGTGTTCTTTACCCCCAGTACAGGGTGAATTGCATTGTTTCATCTGAGGCTTGCAACATATGTGGAGACACAGTTGCAGTTCTCATTGGTGGTGTTAGTATGTCTGATTCATAGTCATAGTCAGCCTTACAGGATGTCACCTGTGAAGTTACCTGCTTGCTCAGATATAGGTGGACTTGCTTCAAAGTTATTGCCTGCACCTATGTGTCCCTGTACACCCAATGTAGCAACCTATTATGTGGTCTGTGTATTGTTGCTGTCCACCAAAGGGGATTACTTTACCTTGGTGGAGGCTGGATATATAGGTCAAGTACAACTGTTTCCAGATAGCTACAGTGAATATAAAGTCTACACACCCCTGATACACTGCCAGGTATTTGTGCAATAGAAACATGACATGACAATAAGTCATTTCATAACAATTCCCACCTGTAGTGTGACCTATAGCCTGTACAATTCAATTGAAAACAATCTGGTTTGTGAAAACATATGGAAATAATACTCAGTACAATAAGCCAGTTAAATGAGTGTGCACACCCTTAAACTTATATATGCACCTCTTGAAATGGTTACAGCAGTCATCCATCTTGGTTTGGAGTCTAACATCGTGGCACATCTTCACTTGGCAATAGTTGCTCACCTTACTAGAAACACCTTTGATTGTATTGCAATGGAATTCGACAGGTTAGGGGTCACATTCAAGATGAGAAACATTATGAAATGATCTTCTGTGGTCTGGTTGTCATACAGAGCACAAACCTGGCATTCCAACAGGGGTGTGTGCCTTGTGATATCCACTGTATATACGTGTTGATATAGCTGGTAGTGGTAGGCATAGACAGATGGTCATAACACAGGTGGCACTTCTCTGAGTAATACCTGATAAGGCTGACTATGACTATAGTTGGTGGCTTTGCAGTTGCCCGCCCGTACCGTAAACCCCCCTCCCAGTCTGATGTTCACTCTACTTAATACAGAGAGAACATCTGAGAAGGCCAACCCACTTAGGTTCTTAACCTTGAATTTTTCTTCTGCTCCTCCTTCCTCTATCCCTGCACTTTACTAAAAAAATTGCACTTTATTTTGCTTTTGCCGCTTCTTAAAAGTACTCAATTGTATTTATTCTGCTGCATTTATTACTGCTTGGTAGTAGCCTGATTAAATTGTAACTGTTATTCTAAACCTTTTGGTTTAAGCACTTGGGTTTCAGACTAGTTGTTTTAAATTAAGAAGGCTTGTGTTCTGCACTTCTGTGACAGGACAGGTAGCTTACATCCTTCTAAGTTGGGAATTGCTGATTGAAGACTCAGTGTCTGTTATTCTAAAAGTGTATTAGTTCTGGTTTAACCACTTGGGCTTCAGGCCAGTTGTTTTACATTAAGAAGGTGTGGTCTGCACTCTTGTGGGAGGAGAGGGTAGATTATGCCATTCTGAGCTGGAAGTTTCTGGTTAAAGGCTTATTGTGCCTGCTTATTTGAACTGTTTCTTTCTAAAATTGATATGCCTTGTTTGCTGTAGCATAGTCTAAATTCAGACCTGCTGAATCTAGCTTTGTTTATATAACTTGAGCACTAATCCAGACCATCTTTTTTTGGAGAAAGTTCCATGGCATCCTACTGGCAGGAGTGTGCAGTTAAAACTTGTCTGATCGAAGAATGCTGGAATGGGAATCAGTATTTACCTTTTTATTGGTTAATTGGTTTATTTGTTTAAATCAGTTTGCTCATTTGCTATTGTTATCTTAAAAAAAATACACTTTATGCATCGCCGCTTAGCTAGGGTTAAACTATTCCTGGTGCCATAAAGTCTGCTCTTTAAATTTTCCCTTAGAACTAGCCAGTTTTTTTAGTTTTAGCACTCAAATCTGTTTTTTTTTTAGCTCAGCACTTGTTCAGAACTCGTAAGAACTAAATAAGCTACAAATTACTACATCACTCAACTTTCCTCACTTGTCTAGAGGAAAACAGTTTTTAGTACTTAATAAATAAGCACCTATCCAGGCATGTCTAAGGGTCAGCTCCCAGTGTTTTCTCCTGTCTACCTGATGAATCTGGACATCTTGGGGCAATGCAGCAATTGCCTCATGTACACAGACAACCACCTCCTCCTACCACCCAACACTACAACCTGTGAGAGATGCACTTATATAGTTAAACTGGAAGCAAAGCTCTCTTCACAAAAGACTGGAATAGACAGTCAAAAGGAGAAGTAAACACTTGCACCACATCACATAGTCCCTCAAAACCTACACCACCAAAACACACACCTACATTTGCGAAGGCTCTCAATAAAAATCTGCTCAAGCAACAGAGACCTCCAAAGCAGAAACACAAGCAACTTCCACCCCCCAACACAACCTAAATGACACATAGCCCACAAACGCAGTGTGCCACTCAACCAGAGACCATAAGGCATAACAATGTACCCAACACTGTAGTCATAGGTGACTCTATAGTCAGGTACACTGATGATCCACTCAGCAAGCTAAACAAGGAGAAAGTTACTGTGAGCTGCCTGTCAAGTGCTAGGATCCACCACATAATGCACACACTCAGGTCACTCTACAACAAGTGCAAATATGACTCTGTCATTGTCCATGTTGGTGTGAATGACCAGAGACATACCTCCCTGGACTACATGAAAAGAGACATGGTGGAACTCTCCAATCTTGTAGCCCAGGCAGGTATGACTCTAGCCCTGAGTAGCATCCTGCCATCACCCAGAAGGATACCACAGTACAAGGACAAAATGATTGACTTCAACAATTGGCTAAGCTTCTGGTGTCATTCTAAGAGGATCCTGCCTAGGATGACATCATCAACAGACCACAATGCTTTGCCAGAGATGACCTGCACCTGTTGCCCTTGGGATTACAGATACTGGCTAAGGCTATTGACACCCCTAGAGTGCCTTTTTTAGGCAAGGTTAAAATGATAATTTCACCACCATAACAGGTACAAGCAAGCAAAATCTGTGGGTAATGCTACTCAATGCTAGAAGTCTAAACCTCAAAATGCATTCACTTGAGGCACTCCTTAAAATGGAGAACATCGACATCTGTGCAGTGACAAAGACCTGGTTCAAGGCTCTAGAGAGCACCCCTGCATTACCAGGCTATAATTCATACCACACCTTTCGGCCACCTAACCTGGACTGAAACATTAAAGGTGGTGGCATGTCCATATTCATTAAGGATCTCCACACCTCCAGGCTAGTTGCTCAGCATAATGCATCCAAGATTATCCAAGTGCAACTAACTCTGGGCAAGACCACAGTCCAAACTGTAACTTGCTACAGCTCCCCCACCATGCCCCAGGATACCCACTCGTCATTTCTTGATACACTGGAAAATATTATTATACTAGGGTACAACCCAACACCCTAATAATGGGAGATTTCAACTACCCCACCATTAACTGGGAAAGCTACTCATGTACCAACTCTTTTGATCAATGTTTTCTGGAATTCATAAATTCCAATACATTGGATCACCTTATCCACACCCCCACCAGGGGCAGCAATATCCTACACCTGGTCATTACCAACATGGGCACACCAGAGGTCAATTCCTCGTTGGTTAGATCCGACCACAAGCTAATCACCCTAGACATCCACATCCTGCCCCCACTCCCCATTAGGGAAAACACCATAAGAAATTTTTCCAAAGCCAACTTCACACTTCTTAAGACAGAAGTGGCAAACTTCAAGACACCCATGCAGATGGACAATAGAGGTACAACTGTTGAATTCTACACAAATACACTTTATATGCACTTACACGAGTGCATGGATCATGCTATCCCTAACAGAACTAAGATGCTATCCTCCAAAAGAAGGGAACCAATCTGGTGGTCCCCTGCCATAAATAAACTCTACAACAGAAGAAAGAAACTGTTGCAAAAAACAGTAAAATCCCATGATTGGAGGTACTCCCTGGTCAGCCTCAGTAAGAAGCTGAAATCCCTCATAAAATCCTACAAAGCTCATTACAAAAACAAAATCACCACTGATTCTAAAGACAGCCACAAAGCATTCTATAGCTATGTCAAAAATCTCAGTGGCAACACTGAGATCTGCTCCGAGTCACAGCACAATAGCGGTAAATATACAGAATCAACTGATATTGCCAACACCCTGGCAGATAGGTTCAGTGCTAACTTTACCCTCCTCTCACCACCTAAAGGGCCCATCTCTATACTGGAAAAATGCAAACTTCCTGTAATCACGGCTGCACAGGTAAAAAACACACTCTCCAAAGCCAAGAATGCAGCATCCACTGGACCTGACAACATCCCAGGCTGTGTTCTACATGAACTACAGAATGAACTGGCACCCTACCTAAGCACCATGTTCAATCACAGTCTCAGCTCAGGATTTGTGCCCAGTGAATTTGGGATGGTGGCTTAATGGCTAAGATGTTTGCCTTACAAACACAAGGTGCAGGGTTTGAGTCTCACAAGGGATAATTGCCTTGCTTATAATGGCTCACAAGGGCAGTTAGCTTAGTACTAAACTATGAACCTATGAACCTATGAATGGCACACAGTGATGGTTATCCCACTCCAAAAAGGGGGAGCCACCACAGACCCCTGGAGCTACTGCCCCATTAGCCTAATGAGCCTGGTCTGCAAGGCCATGGAATGTATTATCATGGAACTTATAAACAAAGACATTGGTAATCTCCAAACTCTGGACCCCACCTAGTTCGGCTTTGTAAAAGGAAGATCATGTCTCCTAAACCTGATAGACTTCTTTGAAGCAGTCACCAAATCTGTAGACAAGGGTAAGGTGGTTCACACAGCCTATCTAGATCTCGCCAAGACTTTTGACACCCTCCCCCTTTCTGGAATTATAGATAAATTCACTAAACTAGGTATAAATCCCTATGTCACAAGATGGGTTGCCAACTGGCTCACTGACGGAACCCACACTGTGAAAGTAGCAGACTCGAAATCTGACTTCAGACCAATGACAAGTGGAGTACCACAGGATTCAGTCTTGGGTCCTCTCCTCTTTGGTATCTACTTTTCTGATGTACAGGCTAACACAGAAGGTCTTTGGCTAATGACTGAAAACTAGGAGTCATAATCGAAACTCCTAACGATGTGGACATTCTGCAAAAGGGCCTCACTGAGACAGATGCCTGGTGTCAAAGCCATGGCCTCAAGCTCAATGCCAAAAAGTGCATTGTCATCCCCTTTGGTAAAAACTCTGTACCCATGGACTACCATATAGATGGTAGTCTACTTAACACCGAAAGTGTGATAAGAGACCTTGAGACCCAGGTGGACAGTAGTCTCTCCTTTGATAATCACATCACCACAGTAGTCAGAAAATCCTTCTATGTGGCACACCTCATCACAAAAGGGTTCTCATCTGGGAAAAAAGAGGTAATTGTTCCACTCTACTCAGCACTCATTAACCCATTATAGAGTACAATGCCCCTTTCGGAATGTACCTCACAAGACATCTGGAGCAGCTGGAAAGGCCCCAGAAGTACCTCACAAAGAGGATTAATGGCCTCAAACAGATGCCCTACATTGACCATCTCAAAAACTCCAGCTTTACTCTGTAGCATATCGCCTACTCCAAGGAGATCACTGCCTAACATATAAAGATGTGTTAACCTCAGAGCTGTTAGACATGCTACACCTAAAGAAATCCCAATCTTTCTGAGCTACACGCTCTAAGGACTTAAACCTTGTCACTACAATAAACAGGGCATGCTGGAGGGATAGATTCCTGTCCCAGAGACTTCCTATACTCTGGAACAAACTACCTATCTATGTCAAGCAAAGCTCCTCATTAGCACTCTTCAAGAAAAATCTTGATGAGTGGATGGGAAATAGGAAATACACCCCGGGGATCACTTCTGTGGCTCTGCTCGACAGGGGCACAGAAAATTAACTTTAACATATTATATATAATATTTATGTATACATATATATATATATATATATATATATGTGTGTGTGTGTGTGTGTGTGTGTGTGTGTGTGCGCATGTGTGTATACATATATATATATATATATATATATATATATATATATATATATATATATAATTAACAAAACCACAACTTAATAGGAACTACAGAACTTTTTAAAAAAATAAAAAACCTTTTCTAAGACCAGTTGTACAGAAAAAGGACGCATAGACCGGTGTAAGTTTCAACACTTTCATCCATTTATTTCAAAAACAAGAAACATTATGACTGCAAGTGTTTTAAACTTCAGGTATAAATACAGGAAGGCAAGGAGGTTAAACATATTCAAACTAAGGTGTGAACAATTTACGTTATTGTGTGGCTTGAACGAGTAAACTAGGTGGATAAAAGGGCTAGGCTTCAATGAAGCCATTGCAAGCACATTTAATATTAAGTGAATCATTTAACCCTGGGTCCAATTCGGCGTTGAGAAGTAGCTGCCACATTAATTCTTTAAATTCTAGTAAGTTGTTAAAGTCACCAACAAAGCAGTCAATTTGTTCAATGACCAGAAAAACAAAGTTATTAAAATTGTTACAGTAAATATTGTGTTTGCCCAGAGCATTAGCAGTGTCTTTATTGCGAATGGCTGCTAAATGCTCTTTAACTTTGTCAGAAAGCTTTCTTAGGTTCATAGGTTCATAGGTTCATATTAGGCTATCTGCCCTAGGGCATTTATAAGCCTAGCCAGAGTGTGTTTGGCTTTCGCCACCCATTTTAAATTGATTTTGCTATGCCCTTTTTCGAGGTTAGTATACTGTGCCTCTGTCTAACAGTGACACAGAAGTGATACCCGGGGTAAACCTATGATCTCCCATCCACTCATCAAGATTCCTCTTGAAGAGAGTCAATGAGGGACTCTGCCTAACCTGGACTTGGATTTTATTCCAGAGTGAAGGGAGCCTATAGGTTATGAATCTGTCCCTCCAGCATGCCCTATTTATTTCAGTGCTGAGGTTCAAGTCTCTCGAGCACGTAGCTCGATGGGATTTGGATTTTCTGAGGTGCAGCATGTCCATTAATTCCGGGTTGGACATGGCTTTATACATCAGGCACAGATCGCCTCTGAGCAGGCGGTATGCCACTGAGTAGAGCTGGAGTTTCTTTAACCGGGCAGCATATGGCATCTGTTTGAGCTCTTTGATCCTCTTGGTGAGGTACTTTTGGGGTCTTTCCAGTTGCTGCAGGTGTCTGGTAAGGTACATCCAAAAAGGGGCTTTGTACTCAATTATGGGCCTGATGAGGGATGAGTAAAGAGGCACGATGACCTCCCCTGATCTAGATGTGAATCCCTTCATGATTAGGTGGGCTATATAAAATGTTTTTCTAACCACTTTGGCCACGTGGTTGTCAAATGAGAGATTGCTATCAACTTGGGTCCCCAGTTCCCTAATTACTTCTTCTGTACTTAATGGATTACCACCTATGTGGTAATTTGTGGACACTTTGTTTTTACCAAAGGGGATGACTATACACTTTTTGGCGTTTAGCTTGAGGCCATGGCTCTGGCACCAGTTGTCTGTTTCTATGAGGCCCTTTTGGAGGATGCTTGTGTCGGCTGGAGAGTCGATTATGGCGCCCAGTTTGCAGTCATCTGCGAACTTGGTCAGCCACAGTCCTTCCATGTTGGCCTGTACCTCCGAGAAATATATACCGGACAAGAGAGGTCCCAGGACTGAGCCTTGTGGGATGCCACTTGTAACTGGTTTGGAGTCTGACATGGCTCCAGCAATTCTAACCATGTGGGTTCTGTCCTTGAGCCAGTTTGCAACCCATCTAGTGACATAGGGGTTTATATTTAAGCTGGTGAGCTTAGCTATAATGCCCGAGTGGGGTATTGTATCAAAGGCTTTTGCGAGGTCCAGGTAGGCTGTGTGGACCACCTTCCCCTCGTCAATGGCCTTGGTGACTGTTTCAAAGAAATCGACCAGGTTTAAGAGGCAGGATCTGCCCTTAACAAAGCCGAACTGGGTAGGATCCAGTGTCTGTAGGTCCCCAATATCTTTATTTATGAGGTCCATGATTATCCTTTCCATAGCTTTGCAGACCAAGCTAGTCAGGCTTATGGGGTGATAGTTTCCAGGATCCGTTGAGGCACCACCTTTGTGGAGAGGGACCACAGTTGCTGTACGCCACTCTTTGGGTACATATCCTGTAGTAAGGCTGAGATTGAACAGTAGTTTTATGTTTGGGTTGAGCTCTTCTTGGAGTTCATGTAGGTGTGTTTTTTTGCTTTGGAGAGGGCGGCTCTTACCTGAGCGTCTGAGATGTCAGGGGGGCAGCACTCTGCTGGGATAGATATTTGACCTTTTGGTGGGGAGGGGGGGGGTTTGCGCTGAATCTGTCAGCTAGGATGTTGGCAATGTCTGTGGGTTCGGTGTATTTTTTGTCATTTTGGACTAATTCTGAGCATATCTGGGAATTCCCACCCAGGTTCTTAACATAACTAAAGAAAGCCTTGCAATTATCCTTAGTGTCCTGTGCAATTTTTCTCTCGAAGCTGGCCTTAGACGATTTAATGAGTGCCCGTAGTTTTTTGCTAATACTGATCAGAGATGCCTTCCCTTTTTTGGGATTTTGCTCTATCATGTAGTAGCTTCCTCCTTCTATTGTATAGTTTGTTTATGGCTGGGGTTCACCAGACAGGATGTCTGCCTTTGGAGGATTGAGTCTTGGTTTTATTTGGGATTGCATGATCCATGCATTCCCGAAGGTCTTCATAGAATGTGTTTATAAAGGATTCTGCGGTCTGGGCCGTATTTTCCACAGGCCCGGGGGCTTTGAAGGATTCCACCTCAGTTTTGAGGAGTGTGAAATTTGCTTTAGAGAAGTTTTTCACTGTGGTTTTCTGGGCAGGGGATGGGGTCGGGATGTGAATATCCAGTGAGATTAGTTTATGGTCTGATCTTATCAGTGAGGGATACACTTCTGGTCTGGAGCATAGAGTCCCCATGTTGGTGATGATCAGGTCCAGTATGTTTTCCCCTCTTGTGGGAGCGGTAGCAAGTTGTTCCATAGCATTTGAGTTTATAAATTCTAGGAACCTTTGGGCTAGGGTGTTAGTTTCCAATGTAGAAGGAGTCGCATGTAGTGCAGACTCTCGCATATACAACATTTTCACATTTACAATTGCAATGCTTTTTAAAAAACGTAGTAAAGTAACAATGTTTAAAGTTAAAAGTCATGTCAGTGTAAATATAGTTGCAAATAACACAATTGTTGCATTTAAACAGTCTTTTAGGTTCATTGATGTTAGCATGGTTGATAGTAAAAAAGGAAGTGTCCCTATTTTCAAAGTTTATTTTCAGAGTTTTAGTTCTTTTGCGGCAAAAACTGTGTTGATTGCCAAGTTGTGGGGCTAGGTCTCTGTCATTAAACTGAAATCCAAGTTGGTTTGGGTAATATATCTAATGCTGTGCATGTCATGGCTGATGGGTATAGGGAAGCTGAGAATTTTGTCCATGGAGTTTGGTGCTGTGTTGGTGTTAGAAAACCCATATTTTATGATGGGTTTGAACTTGCTGTCTCTGGACTGGAAGATATCTTTAAAGATGTTGTCCAGGAGTTCAGTTGGGTATTTTTTGTGCAGAAATAAATGCTTAAGGAATTAAGTCGTGGTTGTTGCTGATAATATGTGACAGTCTGATGAACTGTCCTCAAACCATGTTTCTTTTGATAAAATAAAGATGCTGACTTGTGTACTCCAACAAGTTATTTTTGTAGGTATTTTTTCTGTAAACTGTGGAGCTGAGGAGTAGTGTTTTAGGGTCAAGGTTGATTTCTTTGTCCAGAAAGTTAATTTTGTGACCTTGGGCTGAAATGACAAACTTGAGGAAACCAAGGCTCGCAGTGAGGGAATGGACAAATGGAACCAGCTCGTGTGCCGGTCCATTCCAAATAAAAAATACATCATCAATGTAACATCTGTAAAGCAGAACATGGTTGAATCCAGGTATGTTGTTGAGTGATTCTGATTCCCAGTTGCTGAGGACTAGGTTAGCAAAGGAAGGGGCCATTTTGGACCCCATAGCTATGCCTTTGGTCTGCTTGTAAAAGTTTCCATTAAAATGGAAAAAGTTGTTAAGAACCAGTAAAATTAGGTTAATAACTGTATTGATCTTGGTATCCTTGAAGCTGTTGTATTCCATGAGGGCTGATCATGTTTAAGCCCTCGAGGTGAGGTATGTTCGTATACATAGCTTCAATGTCCAGAGTGACTAATGGGCATTCTGGATTGGAAATTTTGATCTTGTAAAGTTCGTTTAGGAATGCCCAGGAGTCTTTTAAATAATACTGGCTGCTCTGTACTATTGGATTCAGTATTAAATCCAAAAATTTGGTGAATTTTTTCCATCTTGGTATGCTTGTTGGAGACAATGAGATGAAACTGAGGGTTCCATTCATTTTTATGCATTTTGGGAATTCCAAATAGTTTTCCAAGGCAGGGGGTTGAGACTAGCATGAAGAGAAATTCTTTGTAGGTGATGTGCCCTTCTTTTTCTCGGTAGTTCAACACTTTGTCAATGTGTTTGAACTGTTTGGTGATGAAAGTATATTCTACATTTTTGTAGAATTCATTGTTACAAAGCTCTTGCTCGATGCTGTTGATGTATTTAGTTTGTTCCATGACAACTAGCCCTGTGCCCTTATTGGCTTTCATAATTCTGATTTGCTTGTTTCGTGTAAGGTCATGTAGGCTAGTGTTTCTTCTCTGGTCAAATTGAACCATTTCTCCACGTTGTTGTGGTTTAGTAACTGTCTGAAATCTCTGTCACAAATTTTGAGGAACATTTGCAGAGAGTTGTGCAGGAAGGATTAAATACACTCTTTTTTCTAACTGCTAAAGTGTTCGTGGTGGTGTCCGGTGATTCAAGGGAGAAAAGTTTTTCATTCTCAGTGGTTATTTTCAGATAAAGTTTTCCTGTAAAGAGCCTTAGGTCAAGAAGTAAATCGGGTAAGTAGGCTCTTTGTGCTGGTATAAAGTTGAGACCTTTATTCAGAAGGCTGACATGATCATCGTACAATGTCTTGTTAGTAAGGTTAACCACAGAGCAGTTAGAATTTGCGAGTTTATGCTGCAACTCTGGGGTAATTAGGCTGGTCTGAAATTCCTGGTATGCATGGTCCATGGTGGAACCTGCATTCTCCCTTGACCCCTTCCCCATCCCCTGGTTGGTGCGAGACCTTGCCCTCGTCCCCCTCCTCTGGGGGTACATTGGTTCCTGTGGTAATCCCAATGATAGTGACCTAAAAAATGCTCCTCATTGGAGTAAGTCTCTACAGAAGACTCCATTTCTCTGGAGTTTGACTGGTGGTCTGAACCTGAGTGGTTATTGCGAGGGTCAGGGGCGGGGAACCAGGAGTGTCATAGGTGATAACTGATTCATTAGGTGGTGCAGATCTGGGGGCACCACAAGGTTGTGTTGACCTCTATAATATTATGGAGCCCAGTATTGTTGCGCTGCTTCAGTCCTGGAGCTATAATATTATAGAGCTCAGTATTGTTGCGCTGCTTCAGTCCTGGAGCTATAATATTATGGAGCCCAGTATTGTTGCGCTGCTTCAGTCCTGGAGCTATAATATTATGGAGCCCAGTATTGTTGCACTGCTTCAGTTCTGGAGCTATAATATTATGGAGCCCAGTATTGTTGCGCTGCTTCAATCCTGGAGCTATAATATTATGGAGCCCAGTATTGTTGTGCTGCTTCAGTCCTGGAGCTATAATATTATGGAGCCCAGTATTGTTGCACTGCTTCAGTTCTGGAGCTATAATATTATGGAGCCCAGTATTGTTGTGCTGCTTCAGTCCTGGAGCTATAATATTATAGAGCCCAGTATTGTTGCGCTGCTTCAATCCTGGAGCTATAATATCATGGAGCCCAGTATTGTTGCGCTGCTTCAGTCCTGGAGCTATAATATTATGGAGCCCAGTATTGTTGCGCTGCTTCAATCCTGGAGCTATAATATTATGGAGCCCAGTATTGTTGCGCTGCTTCAGTCCTGGAGCTATAATATTATGGAGCCCAGTATTGTTGCGCTGCTTCAGTCCTGGAGCTATAATATTATGGAGCCCAGTATTGTTGCGCTGCTTCAATCCTGGAGCTATAATATTATGGAGCCCAGTATTGTTGCGCTGCTTCAGTTCTGGAGCTATAATATTATGGAGCCCAGTATTGTTGCGCTGCTTCAATCCTGGAGCTATAATATTATGGAGCCCAGTATTGTTGCGCTGCTTCAATCCTGGAGCTATAATATTATGGAGCCCAGTATTGTTGCACTGCTTCAGTTCTGGAGCTATAATATTATGGAGCCCAGTATTGTTGCACTGCTTCAGTTCTGGAGCTATAATATTATGGAGCCCAGTATTGTTGTGCTGCTTCAGTCCTGGAGCTATAATATTATGGAGCCCAGTATTGTTGCGCTGCTTCAATCCTGGAGCTATAATATTATGGAGCCCAGTATTGTTGCGCTGCTTCAATCCTGGAGCTATAATATTATAGAGCCCAGTATTGTTGCGCTGCTTCAATCCTGGAGCTATAATATTATGGAGCCCAGTATTGTTGCGCTGCTTTAATCCTGGAGCTATAATATCATGGAGCCCAGTATTGTTGCGCTGCTTCAGTCCTGGAGCTATAATATTATGGAGCCCAGTATTGTTGCGCTGCTTCAATCCTGGAGCTATAATATTATGGAGCCCAGTATTGTTGCGCTGCTTTAGTCCTGGAGCTATAATATTATAGAGCCCAGTATTGTTGCGCTGCTTCAGTCCTGGAGCTATAATATTATGGAGCCCAGTATTGTTGCGCTGCTTCAGTCCTGGAGTGGTTAGGTCTGTAAGCTGGTAGCGGGTAAGCTGCGTTATCTTGGTACTGAGAGAGATCTCTGTTTATTTTGCATTGTTTCTATTGAATGCGGGTGGCTACATGCCTAATCAGCTTAGGAGAAATTCCTTCAAACGGAATTCTGCATCGCTGGATGTCGGTATGTTGGAAAATGTTGTTTTGGAGAGCAGAGATTTCCATCTTGAGCGTTTCCAACTTAGTGAGGTTGTTGATGATTTGGATAGCTTGTAAACCTGTGCTGTTGTATAGTTTACAAAGATCTTTAAACAGTGCACAATCTATGGAGGTGCAACTGGGGAATTTGCAGCTCCACAAACCTTGTGGCACTATTTGATATTGAAGGTATGCATTGAGGTACATATTATCATACTCAGTATTTTTGTATAAAGTGAGAGTCCTCTCTAGCTTGAAGATTAGGTTTTTGCATTCATTGTAAAGATTGGTACCTTGGTTCAATGCTGGGAGGTTTCGTGCATTGGAATTATCTGTGAAGGGATTCCCATTGTGGTTGGAGCCAAGGAAAGTGGTAACATAATGCATGTTGGCTGATTCTGCCCCAGGGTGTAGGGCTGAAGAGAGACTGGCTGAGAGAAGGTTGATTGTGGTTCAATGGATTCACTGGCATTGCTTGCGAGTTGTTCCCTGAGCCAGAAGAATGTAAAGCATGGCTGTTGCATATATTGATAAGTTCTTGTGCCCTGGTGTTTGTTTCTTGTAGAGCATTGACCAGGTTGGTGAAGTTCGAAGGTAGAGTTTGCATGGTCGTATTTTGCAGGGTTTGGCTATTGGAGCCCTGTTCATCTGTCATTCTGTATGAGACAGGTCTTGGAATGGACAAAGATTAAAATAATAACAAAACCCTAACTTAATAGGAACTAAAGAACTTTTTAAAAAAATAAAAAACCTTTTCTAAGACCAGTTCTGCAGGAAAAGGACGCATACACCAGTGTAGGTTTTAGCACTTTCATCCATTTATTAGATTGGGACTTCTTCAGAAACAAGAAACATTTTGACTGTAAGTATTTTAAACTTCAGGTATAAATACAGGAAGGCAAGGAGGTTAAACAGATTCAAACTAAGGTGTGAACAATTTACACTATTGTGTGGCTGGTGCGAGTAAACTAGGTGGATCAAAGGGCTAGGCTTTAATGAAGCCATCAAAGAGCACATTAAGTGAATCATTTAACCCTGGCGCCGACTCAGTGTTGAGAAGTGGCTGCCATATTAATTCTTTAAATTCTAGCCAAGTTGTTAAAGTCACCAAAAAAAATTCAATTTGTTCAAGGATTAGAAAAAACAAAGTGATTAAAATTGTTACAGTAAATACTGTGTTTTCCCAGAGTATTAGCAGTGTCGTTATTTCAAATGGCTACTAAATGCTCTTTAACTCTGTCAGAAAGCTTTCTGCAAGTTTTTCCAATGTAAAAGAAGTCGCATATAGTGCAGATTCCTGCATATACAACATTTTCACTTTTACAGTTGCAATGCTTTTTAAAAACATAGTAAAGTTACAATGTTTAAAGTTAAAGTTTGTGCCAGTGTAAATATAGTTGCAAATAATACAATTGTTGCATTTAAACATTCCTTTAGGTTCACTGATATTAGCATGGTTGATAGTAAAAAAGATAGTGTCCCTATTTAGAAAGTTCATTTTCAGAGTTTTAGTACTTTTGTGGAAAAAAAAATAGGTTGATTGCCAAGTAGTCAGGCTAGGTCTCTGTCACTGGAAATGAAATTCCAGTTGGTTTGGATCTAATTCCGTGCATGTCACGGCTGATAGGTATAGGAAAGCTGAGAGTTTTGTCTGTGGAGTTTAGTGCTGGGTTGGTGTTAGAAAACCTGTATTTTATGATGGGTTTGAACTTGCTGTCTCTGGACTGGAAGATATCTTGTCCAGAAGTTCACTTGGGTATTTTTTGTGCAGAAATAAATGCTAAAGGAATAAGCATTCCTCTAAAAAGTCGTGATCATTGCTGATAATACATGACAGTCTGATGAACTGTCCTAGAACAATGTTTCTTTTGACAAAAGAAGGATGCTGACTTGTGTACTCCAAAAAGTTATTTTTGTACGTATTTTTTCTGTAAACTGTGGAGCTGAGGAGTAGTAGATTTCTGTGTCCAGAAAGTTAATTTTGTGACCTTGGGCTGAAACGACAAACTTGAAGTAACCAAGGCTCACAGCGAGAGAATGGACAAACGGAGCTAGTTCATGTGCCGGTCCATTCCAAACAAAAAGACATCATCAATGTAACATCTGTAAAGCAGAACATGGTATGTTGTTGAGTGATTCTGATTCTTAATTGCTGAGGACTAGGTTAGTGAAGGAAGGGTCCATTTTGGACCCCATAGCTATGCCTTTGGTCTGCTTGTAAATGTTTCCATTAAAATGGAAAAATTTGTTGTTAAGGACCAGTGAAATTAAGTTAATAACTGTGTTTATCTTGGTTTCGTTGAAGCTGGTATGTACTGTGAGGAATTTGCTGACCATGTTTAAGCCCTCGAGGTGAAGTAATATACATACATAGATGTGTGGAAGAGAGTGACAGACAGTGACAAACAGCCTCCCATCATGAGGCCTGTCCCACCCAGCACACATCCAATTGGCTAAAACCACATGATGTGCAAATGTCAATCACTGTAGACATTTGCCTCTGGTATCCCTCAGCACTATAGTGTCTGTGGGGCTTGTGATAACTGTGTAACATCCCTCAGCACTATAGTGTCTGTGGTGCTTGTGATAACTGTGTAACATCCCTCAGCACTATAGTGTCTGTGGTGCTTGTAATAACTGTGTAACATGACTGTACAAGTCAGTATTAATCTTGCAGTTGTATACACATAACTGTGAAATATAAACTTGTGTGTGCCTGAGTGTTGTATGTCTTCTTCCAGATGAATGGTTTATGGCCCATGCACACGTACTGCACTCCCATTGCCCTACTATGGCAAGCCTGCTGAGGTCATTCACCTTGAAATACACCTTTGGTGAAAGAGTAGCCCTATAAACTCTGTGGCACATGCTATGACTGCATAATGCTATAGTATGATGTGCTAGTTAGTTAGGGATTCTAATCCCAGACATGGCAACTCTGTGTGTGTGTGTGTGTGTGTGTGTGTGTGTGTGTGTGTGTGTGTGTGTGTGTGTGTGTGTGTGTGTGTAGGGATCAATGCTTTTGTGGCCATTCACAGTCACTACACTCCCCATTGGGCTACTTTGGCAAGCCTGCTGATCTCATTCAACTTGAAATAAACCTTTGGGGAAAGAATAGTGCAATAACTTCTGTGGCATGTGTTATAACTGCTTAATGCTGTAGTGTGATGTACTAGTTAGGTAGAGGTTCTATTCCCAGACATGGCAACTGTAGAACTTTGTGTGTGCGTGTGTTTGACAGTGTAGGGATCAATGATTTTGAGGCCATTCAGCACTCACTACAATATCCATTGCCCTACTTTGGCAGGGCTGCTGATGTCATTCAATTTGAAAAACACCTTTGGGGAAAGACTAGCCCAGTAAGCTCTGTGGAGCATCCTATAACTGTGTAATGCTGTAGTGTGATGTACTAGTTAGGTAGGAATTCTATTTCCAGACATGGCAACTGTAGAACTTTGTGTGTTTGTCTGTGTAAGGATCAATGATTTTGAGGCCATTCAAAGTCACTACACTTTCCATTGCCCTACTGTGGCAAAGCTGCTGATGTCATTCACTTTGAAATACACCTTTGGGGAAGGAGTAGCCCAGTAAGCTCTGTGATGCATGCTATAACTGCATAATGCTGTACTGCGATGTGCAAGTTAGGTAGGATTTCTAATCCCAGACATGACAACTGGGAAACTGTGTGTGTGTGTGTGTGTGTGTGTGTGTGTGTGTGTGTGTGTGTGTGTGTGTGTGTGTGTGTGTGTGTGTGTGTGTGTGTTTGGCTGTGTCTGTGTAGAGATCAATGCTTTTGTGGCCATTCACAGTCACTAAGCACTTCTAAAAATGGAGAACATAGATATCTATGCAGTAACAGAGACCTGATCCAAAGCTCCAGAGAGCAACCCTGCAATACCAGGTACAGCTCTCACCACACCTGTCGGCCACCAAACCAGGACCAAAACACTAAAGGTGGAGGAGTGTCCATATTCACCAAGGATATTCACACCACCAGGCTACTTGCCCAACAGAATGTTTCTGAAATACCCCCGATGGAACTTAAACTAGGTAAGACTGCAATCCAAATTTTATAGCTTGCTACAGATCCCCCACCATGCCCCAAGATTCCCACTACACCTTTCTAAACATTCTGGGAAATATTATGATACAACCAAACACCCTAATACTGGGTGACTTGCACTACCCTACCATTAACTTTGAAAACTACTTCTGTACCAACACATGTGCCCAATGGTTCTTGGAAGTCATAATTCCCAATGCCCTGGATCAAGTAACCCATAGTCCCACCAGGGGGCTCAAATATCCTAGACCTGGACATTACCGAGATGGGAAATCAATGCTCCACACCTATCAGTGGTCAGGTCTGCCCATAAGCTAATCACCCTTAACATCTTCACCCCACCCTCACACCCCAGTAAGGAAACATCCGTAACACACATCTCAAAAGCCAGCGTCATACTACACATGTCAGATGTGACTAACGTCATGACATCCATGCAGACAGGAACTGAAAGGACGACTGCTGAATCCTACACTAAGGCACTGTACGAGCACATCCACTCGTGTATGAATCATGCCATCCAATATAGAACCAAGATGCTCCCCACCAAGAAAAGGAAGCCAGTGTGGTGGCCCACTGCCATAAACATAATGTACAACAAAAGAAAGAAACTGTTGCAGAAATGAGGGAATTTCAAGGATGCAAAATACTCCCTTAGCAGACTCAGTAAGAATCTGAGATTCCTCATAGCATCCTCCAAAGCTAGTTATGAACATAATATAGCCAAAGATGCCAAAGACAACTGCAAGCCATTCCATAGCTATGTCAGGAATCTATAGGTCAATGTTCAGATCTGCTCTGAGCTACAACAGGATGGTATTAAATATACTGCTCCCAAGGATATTGCCAAAATCAGTGCCAAATGCACCCCCTCCCACCCCTGAAGGGTCCATCTCAACACTGAAAGATTGCCAGATTCTGTTAATAGCAGCTACACAGGTAAAAACCACACTCTCCTGAGCTAAGAAAACAGCATCCATGGGACCAGACAACATCCCAGGCTGTGTACTGCATGGACTACAAAATGAACTGCTGATTGTCTTCATTATTATTGAGAGTAACAAGGCCTCCTGACCTTCTGTAGTACGAGTGATTGGGTAATAGCAGGGGCTGAGTAGTAATCTGATCTTCCAACTCCTCCATTCTTACTGCTATATAAACCCTGTGTCTTATAAAGGTTGTCCTTGTATTGTCAGGCTCTGGATTGCATTGCATAAGTGGAAATTCCTTAAGATTCCAAGAACAGGATAAGTTATTTCTTACACTAATTTCACTGAACTGCACTTCTGAAACACTTATAATTGTGCTATACAGTTGATCTACTTTTTCTTGTAGCCAGAAATAAACCCATTAGGTCCACCAAATTTTCCAATTGTAATAGCCAGGGGGTGGTTTATTTGGCTATTTGTCTGACATGCCCCGCTTTCTATGTGGGCAAAACAGAACGTACACTTAAAAGAAGGATTTATGAGCATATATATGAGATGCAAAAACACAATTTGAACAACGCCCTTTACAGACATCTTATGACATGCCCTACTGCCAAATACCAGTTTTTTGTATTGGAAACTGTAGTCAAGGATCATAGGGGTGGACCTTGGGAAATTAAATTAGAACATAGAGAAACTTACTGGCAGATTTTATTGGAGTCCTATAAGGAGCCAGGCTTAAATGAACATACATCGATTAAACCTTTATTAAAGTTAAAAGCCTGTTGTATCTAAAAAGACTCCACAATAAATTTTACAACTTATATACTTTTCAAAGTGTATGATATTAGATTCTAAATTTATTTTATATTTTATAGTTCATATATTATAATATATTATATAGTAGTACTCAGTATTTGTCAATACTCCAGGGCTTCAAATATGAAAAACAGTAACTTATGTGTATATATATTTTTATGTGGGTTATTGTCTCTTTAAAACCAGCTTATTAATGAATGATAATTGAAAGATTGGAGTCAAATTCATGTATAAAACTTCTTGGAATTCACTTTTCAATTGTATCTGAGGAAGTCACAGTGTTGACGAAAACGCATTTTATATTGGAATTTGCCTTAGTTTATTTGCTTTTATTCAATTAAGCCTTTTGGATTTATTTGGATATTCATTGGTGTTCTGCAACCTCCATACACTGTTTTTTTGTGGTTTGCTTGTTCTACCAGTGTTCGGCTTTCTTTTTATTTATTTATTTAAAAAAATCATTTATTTATTTATTAAAAAAAAAATTTGTAATTTTGCGATCTCTATTATCTGTATAACTCCTGTTTTTTAACTTTGTAAATAAAATCTGTATTATTCTTGGAGCTTTTCTCCCCGGGCCTCTACTGAAAATGGACATGTCTCCAGCTAGACTAGTCCGGTCAACAAATGTAAAATAAAATAAAATAAATAAAATAAATTATTTCTTACACTTATTTCACTGAACTGCACTTCTGAAATGCTTATAATTGTGCTATACAGTTGATCTACTATATTTTGCAATGGCCTGTTTGGTATGTACCTCACAAGATATCTGCAACAATTAGAAAGGCTGCAGACATACCTCACTAAAAGAATAACAGGCCTATACCAGATGCCGTATGCTGACCATCTGAAAATCATCCAGCTATACTCTGTCACATATCATGTACTCAGAGGCAATCTCTGCTTAACATATAGTGTCATGTCAAACACAGAGCTGTTGGACATGCTACACTTAAAGAAATCGGAATCCCTCACAGCCACACACTCCAGAGATCGAAACCTTGTCATCACAATGAACTCTACATGGTGGATGGATGTGTTCCTGACCAGGGACTCCCCAGACACTGGAATAGGGTGCCCATATATGTCAAGCAGGTTGCCTCTTTGGCCCTCTTCAAAAGGAACCTTGATGATTGGATGGGAGATAGGAAATTGACCCTGGGGATCATGTCAGTTACCCTGCTAGACAGGGGTAACCATGGCTGTGTGTGGTAAAAATACAACACTTCACGTCTGAGTTGAGTGCGCTATTTGGATTACATTATCTGTCTTTTCACTGTTTTCTGTCTACGTCTCTCTCAGTTGTACAATATGGCCTTGTGATTACAACAGTCGTATACAGACATTTCTACACATTTTATTTATGTAGCACACTGTGGGTAACAGTGCTTCATACAACAGTACTATTAAGAGATTGCAACTCTACATTACCATATGATACCAGAGTAAACACAAGCAGTCCAGGAGTTAGACCTTTATTGCCAGGCTGTTAACCTTTTATTTACATGCAACCAATATGAGACTTTTCCTGCCATATTATCTGGTTTATTCAGTACATCCCATACACAATACAGGTTTTATACTGGCAATTAAGTTTATACTACTTTTAGATTTATTTCTTATGACAGTACATGCAAGATTATTACTAACCTGCCTCGTGATGCAACCTTTGCAGTCTACAGGCATGGGCTTCCTGATTCACAGCCCGCTCATCTGCCACTGACAAAGACATAAGAGGAATATTTAGCCATACCTATCCATAATATACATGAGCTGGCAATTATTAAACAGGTAGTAGACTGATACACATGGCTAGGACATCACTCGTCTGCCTATCTTCTTGGATACACTGATCCAAGAGCTCCCTCTTTCTCCATTTCAGGTTGGCATAGTGATGCCTGACTTGCTCACCAGTTTGAGGGATGCCAGTGGCACTGGTGAGGTCACAGGTGAGACGGTCCCAGGCTTCTGCTTTATATTGGGAACCCTAGTACTGGCCCTGCAGCAGTCTCTGGTCATGGTCTTTAACAAGGAGTCCTGCCATGACTTTGGACTCCTGGATGCCCCAGCGCTGCACCCAAAAGCATGATCCTTCACCCACACCAGCCGTAGTGCCTACAGAATAAAGTTGCAGCCAGTTATGAGATGTATTCCTGCCTGTGGGGTTTAAATAGGACCAATTTCCCACACTTTGCCATGATTGGACATTTTTTTAAAATGCTAAGCTATGGGCAATCCTGCTTACCTAAGGTTGGCATTGCTTAAAGGAGTATATCAATAGGCAAAATTATTTAGCTGGTCTACACATTGCTTACACATAGCAAGCAGGGATGTGCACTGCTTAGCATTGCTTAATTTTAAATTTGCACACTATTTGCTGTTTGGCATTGATTTATCATTCACTACATGTTATATATATGTTTGGTATCCATGATTCATGTGTATGTACACTGTATGGGGTCTTTGTGTTTATTAGGGGAATTCAACACATTATTACAATGACACCTCGCATCTGGACATAATGCGGTACTCCAGTTCATATATTTATGTAGTAGGTTATACAACATAAACTGTATATAGATTCCTTTCACATGTAAATTTTGATTTTCCTGTAGTGAGGTTCTGTTTGGAGATACCTCAGTCTTATCTACTGCTTGGATTACTGGTTAACTGCAGTGACTATAGTGTACAGGGTCCTGGGTTCAAGATCTGCAAGGGCTGTTTATTTTGTTGCTGGGCAGAACAGCAGCTGTTGGATACATATCGATTAAGGCACTTTTAAGCAATTCTAAGCAGGTTTGTGAGGGTTTGGTGATGGTAAGCAATGCTAACTTCTGGTTATATATGCTTACTAGGAGTTAGCTTCAATATTGCTTAACCTGTGTGTGCATTGCTTACCCCAGCAGAAATGGGCTTAAACACACTTACCACTGCTTACTCCCACTTACCCCTGCACTAATTTAGACAGAACTGTAACATGGCTCTTGGGAAAGTGGTGGATTTGGACACTCTATGGATTTATCATTCATCACACATTATACCTTCAATTCGTATCGCTGATTCATGTGTACATATATTGTATGGGGCACTTGTGTTTATCCGTGGATTTTACAACATTATTACAATGACACCTCACATCTGCACTTAATGCAGTACTCCATTTCACAAATATATGTTATTCAGTAGGTTATACAGCAAAAAAATGTTCATAAAGTGATTTGACATGGAAAATGGAATTTACTACAGTGGAGAATTGAACCGGGACTGACTGCTCGCAAGGCAGAACGCTCTGACCACTGACCACTACACTACGGCAGTACTGCTTCATTTGCATGTATCTTGATATTTAACTTCTTGTGCCATTTAAGCTATGGTATGCATAGTTAGGCAATGGGCAAACCCGTGCACCTATAGTTAAATTTAATCTGTTTGATAAAAAATAAGTTCTACTGCTATTTTCTCTTGGAAGGGACAGGTTTCACTTATTACTGCATGCATCTGCACATTTGGAAAACATCCTAGTAACCCCCCATACCTCTCAACCTCTTAATGCACATTATCTAGACAAAGCTTGACAACATGAAGTCCAACTATGGACATATTTTAATTATTGCTCTTATAAACTTGGGACAGTTGCTAGAGTAACAGACTTGGTTTTAATATACATTTTTTGATGGATTTTGGTGTATGACACTCATATGTATGCCATTATTTCACGGCTTAATTCCTGATATCATCCCGTGATTTCAGGATACAACTGGGGTACAGGCCAACTGAATGGGCAACAAATGTGTGGATATTATGCAATGATTTGTACAGTTGGGAGGTATGCAACCTCCTATGAGCATTCTCACTCATTGTTATTGCTGAACGGCACTTCCTGAGTGCAGGGGCATGTGTATTGTGTGAGCTCTGCTCTCACCACACCCCCTGCGCTCGTCCACACTCCATGTCCATTTAGGAGCAGAGGCAGCACTCCTTTATTACTATGCATGGCACACTGCTGTGCTGCTCCTAAATGGTCACTTCTGTGCAGAAATAAGCTATTCCTGCACAGAACCTTACTGAATCCTGGGGTTCATGTTCATGGCTTCATTTAGTCCGGGGTGACAGTCTGTTTTAATGTGACTAGTTTTTTATTGTACCCATTAAAATCAGAACTAAATAATTTATTAAAAAAGTCCCAAGAATCTTTGATGTAAAAAGGGGTTGTTTGAGCAGTAGGATTTAAAATAAAATCAATGCATTGTGCAAGTCTCTCTGTTTTGGTTCTTTTATTGGAAATAATTAACCTAAAATGTGGGTCATTAGCATCTTTGTGGATCTTGGGAATCCCAAAAAGTTTGGCTAAGCAAGAGTTTGGTGTGTCCATGAATAAGAATTCTTCATGGGAAATGTGGTGGTTGTTAAATAAAGACTTGAGGGTGCTATCTATATGTTCAAAACATCAGGTGACAGTGTCTAAAGAAAACCATATCATAAAAATCGTCATCATTTAAAGCTTTTTCAATTTTCAGAATGTATGTGTCCTGACTCATGAGAACAATTCCCATTCCTTTATCTGCTTTCATGATTCTTAAGTCTTTACCATTGACTAAATCTAGTAATGCTGACTTCTCTTTACTACTTAAGTTGAACCATTTATCATTACAATTAGCATTCATTAACTGTCTGGTATCATTCTCACAAACTCTAACAAAAGCTGAAATAGTGTTATGGAGGGGAGGTGTTCTGTAAACCCCTGCTGATGCAGCATCATACTGCAGCTGGGGATATTCTGTAAACTCTCACTGGTTCAGTATCATACTGGTGCTGGGGTGTTCTGTAAACCCCCAGTGGTGCAGCATCATACAACTGCTGGGGCAGCATCATACTGCTGCTGGGGGTGTTTTGCAAACCCCCGATGGTGAAGCATCATTCTGCTGCTGGGAGTGTTCCCTAAACCTCTGCTAGTGCAACATCATACTGCTGCTGGGGGTATTGTGTAAACCCCTACTGGTGCCATATCATATTGCAGCTGGGGGTGTTCCTAAACCACCACTGGTGCAGCATCATCCTGCAGCTGGGGAGTTCCCTATACCCCCGCTGGTGCAGCATCATACTGCTGCTGGGAGTGTTCCCTAAACCACCACTGGTGCAGCATCATATTGCTGCTGGGGCTGTTCCCAAAACCCCAGTGGTGCAGCATCATACTGCTGCTGGGGATGTTCTGTAAACTAAAACTGAGAAAACCACACTTTATAATAGCAAAGCTTTCGGATAAAATCCTTCCTCAATACTAATACAAACAAATCTAAAAACCAAATGGTTTAAATACAGGTTACTGAAGTCACATGACCAGCAGTCCAAAAATCATGTGACCACAAGTATATAAAACAAATCATTAAAATTAGAAAAATTAGAAAAAACATTAGAAAAAACATAACATTATCGCAACCTAGTATGTTGCAATTTAACAAGAACAGGTTTCAATGTAATCATATTATTTAAACCTGGAAAATGGTCAGAGTTCAACCTAAGAAGAACTCTGACCATTTTCCAGGTTTAAATTATATGATTACCTTGAAACCTGTTCTTGTTAAATTGCAACATACTAGGTTGCGATAATGTTATGTTTTTTTCTAATGTTTTTTTGTAATTTTTCTAATTTTAATGATTTGTTTTATATACTTGTGGTCACATGATTTTTGGACTGCTGGTCATGTGACTTCAGTGACCTGTATTTAAACCATTTGGTTTTTAGATTTGTTTGTATTAGTATTGAAGAAGGATTTTATCCGAAAGCTTTGCTATTATAAAGTGTGTTTTTCTCAGTTTTGGTTGTTATTCATATTTCCTTGCAGCTTGTTCTTTTGTTGATTTTCTGTAAACTCCCACTGGTGCAGCATCATAATTCTGCAGAGTGTTCTGTAAACCCTCACTGGTGAGCATCAAACTGCAGCTGGGTGTGTTCTGCACACCCCCACTGGTGTAGCACTGTATTGCACCTGGGCATGTTCTGTAAACTCCCTTGGTGCAGCAACGTACTGCTGCTGGGGGTGCTTTATAACTGTATATATACCATTATTAATTAATAAAGGGAAGGAAATCACAATAATTGAAAATGATGATAAAACAAATAAAGAGGCTATGGTTGCAACCTTACCATATTTAACACTAACCTATTATAATGGTATTGGGTGGTTAAGGAAATGCATTAATGAAACTTGGGAAATGTTTAGAACTATGCCAACCAGGGTTAGTGTTTTTCAAAACAACCTGAGATATAGTTTTAGAAGAAACAAAAATATCAAAAATATTATAGAGATGAAATATAAAACCAATGTAGGGGGACATGTCTGAGAAATGGTACCTTTAAATGTGGAAGATGGCTAGGCTTATATAGGCCCTAGGGCTGATAGCCTAGTACCAACCTATGAACCTATGGAAGATGCTCACAATGCCCCTTTATAGCAGGGGTAAAAGAAATAAGAATTCCAAGCTTGGAAATGACATTAAGAGCTAAAAGATACAATAGTTGTTATTCCAAGGGAGCTATTTATTTGGCATATTGCAAAACTTGTTGGGGGTATTATGTAGGCAAAACAGAATGCCATCTTAGGAAGAGAATTTATGAACACATAAGGGATATTAATAGGAACAATGAAAATAACGCACTATATAGACACATTTTGGTATGTAAAGAGGCTGATTTTAAGTTTTGGGTCCTTGAAGAGGTTGACCATTTCGAAAGAGGTGGAGATTGGGAAACGAGGCTAGAATTTAGGGAAATGATATGGCAACAAAGGTTGGATGTGTGTAGTGGAAAAGGTATGAATGACCACATTTCCATTACTCCAGCTTTAAAAGTACTTTCAGAAGATCCCAAAAAGCACAATGTCAAAAGTAGGTAGACTAGTGTTTTCAAATTATACAACATACAACATACAGTATTTTGTTGGTATTGGGTATGTAAACATACACATATATACATATATGTGTATGTTGGAGTTTTTCAATATTTTCAATATAAATAAATATTTTTTATATTATCATTTCCAAGATATTTTTAGCAAGGGAGCATGTTTATATTTAATGTTTATATTTAATATTTATTGTTTTAGACATATATGTATATATTTTTTATATATTTTTTATATATATTTTATATACATGTGGTGTTTTATATGATGATTTCTATTATATACACCACATGTATTGATTTTATATATATATATTTATATACAAAGTTTTTTATATACAACTTGTGAGTAGTCAAATCAATGAAAAAGATGCTGTTCGAATGAATGTATTGTAATGTTTGACAGGGATGGTAGTGTGATATACACAATATGTATATGCATTTATGCAAAATACATTTCTTTATGCCTGTATCCATTCATGCATCAGCAAATGGTAGAGAAATATATATGATGTTTTGCATATATGTATTAGAGTGTGTGTATACACAAAAAGAAAAAGATTTTTTTTTAATTTTACATTAATGTTAATTGATTAATTGAAGCTTTAATGGCCAGCCAATGATGTACAAAGTGGGATGATATAAAACGAATGGGAAATGGTTTACTTGTGATTCTGAAGAAGTCTCGGGAGGGAGATGAAAGCGCTTAATCCGTGGTTCATTGTTTCATTAATTTTATTATTTTAAAAAGCTGTATATTAAAAGTTTAACATATATTGAACTTCTTATCAGACTTATTTACTGGTGAAACAAAAGTTGTTTAAGTGGGAAGACAGCCTTTATTGCCCCAAAGCTACGTCTTGTGTTTTAGTTCGGTACTTTGTAAACCCCCATTGGTGCAGCATCATACTGCTGCTGGGGGTGTTCCAAAAACCCTGACTGGTGCAGCATCATACTGCTGTTGGGAGTGATCTGTAAACCTCCAGTGGTGCAGCATCATACTTCAATTGGGGGTGTTCCATAAACCCCACTGGTGCAGCATTATACTGCAGATGGGGGTGTTGTGTAAAGCCCTGCTGGTACAGCACCATACTGGAGCTGGGGGTGTTCTAAAAAAGTGCACTGGTGCAGCATCGTACTGTGGCTGGGGGTGTTCTGTAAACCCCCACTGGTACAGCATCATACTGCAGCTGGGGGTGTTCTGTAAACCCCCACTGGTGCAGCATCATACTGCTGCTGGGGGTGTTCTGTAAACCCCCACTGGTGCAGCATCATACTGCTGCTGGGGTTGTTCCCTAAACCCCCACTGGTGCTACATCATACTGTAGCTGGGGGTGTTTTGTAAACCCCCACTGGTGCAGCATCATACTGCTGCTGTGGGTGTTCTGCAAACCCTAACTGGTGCAGCATCATATTGCAGTGGGGGGCATTCTGTAAACCCCAACTGTTGCAGCATCATATTTCTGTTGTGGGTGTTTTATAAACCCCCTCTGGTGCAGCATCATACTGCTGCTGGGGGCGTTCTGTAAACACCCGCTGCTGCGGCATCATACTGCAGCAGGTAGTGTTTCCTAAACCAGCACGGCTGCAGCATCATACTGCTGCTGGGGATGTCCCTAAACCCCAACTGATGCAGAATGATACTGTTGTTGGGGGTAATCTGTAAAGCCCCACTGGTGCAGCATCACACTGCTGCTTGAGGTGTTTTGTACACCCCACTTGTGCAGCATCATACTGCAGCTGTGGGTGTTCTGTAAAACCCCAATGTTGCAGCATCATACTGCTGTGGGGGTGTTCTGTAAACCCCCACTGGTGCAGCATCATACTGCTGTGGGGGTGTTCTGTAAGGTCTATTGCATATGAACAAGTCACACAAATTGCGAACGCTCATAATATCGAATGTATTGGACCTTGAAGTGCTTTTTCTGAGATCATGGTACAGTGAAGAATGGGATATTTGCCCTTTCCTCACTGTAGTGAATCTCAGAGTTGGAATATATATTTAGTGGGGGGTGTGGGGGGCAAAGCCCTCCACAATAGTAAGTTCAAGGACCAGTACATTCAATATTATGAGCATTTGCAATTTGTGCGATTCGCTCATATGATATAGACCAATTCTGTAACCCACACTGGTGCAGCATCATACTGCAATTGGGGTTGTACCCTAAACCCCCACTGGTGCAACATCATACTTCAGCTGGGGGTGTTTTGTAAACCCCCACTGGTAGAGCATCATACTGCTGCAGGGGATGTTCTATAAAACCCCTCTGGTGCAGCATCATACTGCAGCTGGGGGTGTTCTGTAAACCCCCACTGGTGCAGCTTCATAATGCTGATGGGGGTGTTCTGTCAACCCCCACTGGTGCAGCATCATACTGCTGCAGGGGATGTTCTATAAAACCCCTCTGGTGCAGCATCATACTGCAGCTGGGAGTGTTCTATAAACCTCCGCTGGTGCAGCATCATACTGCAGCTGGGAGTGTTCTATAAACCTCTCACATGTGTTGGAATTTGTTGAGAGGAGGAGAGGGTTGTCTGTGTACATGAGGCAGTTGTAACATTGCCTCAAGATTCCCAGATTCACCAGCTGGACCGGAGAGGAGATTGACAACTGACCTTTGGACATGCTAGAATAATATTGGGAATTCCTTAATAATTGAAAACAAGGGCCAGTGGGGAGTGAGGGTGTAGTGCTTTTAATTTTTAGTGCTGACTTAAATAATTGCTTTAGCGAGCAAGTGCCAGGTAACTTAAGTGCAATGTGTTACAGGTAACTTAAATGCAAAAACGACAAACAGTAACTTTCTTTCAAGTGAAACAAGGAAATAAGTACAGTAAGCAATGCAGATATCACTAGTGATCCACAGAAGCACTGAGAAGCTGCGTATTAGGTGGAATTAGTGTTCCAGGGAAATAACAAGCAAACAAACAACAAGCATATAAACAAAGCTAGATTCAGCAGGCCTGGATGTCTATGCTACAGCAAACAAGGTGTACCAATTTCAGTAAGATACAGTGCAAATATTCAGGCACTATAAACATTTAACCAGAAATTCCCAGCTCAGAAGGGCAGAGTCCATCCTATTCTCCCACAAGAGTGCAGACCACGAACCTTCTTAATGTAAAATAACTGGCCTTAAGCCCAAGTGCTTAAACCAGAACTAATATACTTTAAGAATAACAGACACTGGGCTCTCAATCAGCAGTTCCCAACTTAGAAGGATGAAAGCTACCTGTCCTGCCACCACAGTGCATGCCACAAACCTTCCTAATGTAAAACAACTGGTCTGAAGCCCGAGTGCTTAATCCAAAAGACTTAGAATGATAGCTACACTTTAATCAAGTTACTACCAAGCAGTAATAAATACAATTGAATACTTTAGAGAATGCCTGGATTAGTGCTCAAGTTACACAAACAAAGCTAGATCCAGCAGGCCTGAATCCAGTCTATGCCACAGCAAACAAGGCGCACCAACTTCAGTAAGAAGCAGTTCAGATATGCATGCACTATAAGCCTTTAACCAGAAATTCCCAGCTCAGAAGGGCAGAGTCCAGCCTCTCCTCCCACAAGAGTGCAGACCACGAACCCTCTTAATGTAAAATAACTGGCCTGAAAGCCCAAGTGCTAAAACCAGAATTAATACACTTTTAGAATAACAGACACTGAGCCCTCAATCAGCAGTTCCCAACCTAGAAGGATGTAAGCTACCTGTTCTGCCACTACAGTGCAGACCACAAACCCTCTCAGTGCAAAACAACTGGTCCGAAGCCCAAGTGTTTAAACCAAAAGGCTTAGAATGAGTTACACCAAGCAGTAATAAATACAACTGAGTACTTTTAAGATGATGCAAAAGTAAAATAAAGTAGGTAGAAACACAAGTACAGTAAAAGCAGATGAATTTTTTTTTCTGAACAATTGCTGAGATCAAAGAAACAGATTTGAGTGCTGAAACTAGAAAACTGGCTAGTTATAAGAAAAAAAAAACTAAGCTATAAGGCTTCCCTCCAACACAGAAGGGCTTGGGGGCTCAGAAGCCTACAAATAGTCTATACCACTTAACAGGAAAAGCAGGAAACAAGCTTAAATTTTTTTTTTCTGTTTCCCAGATGTTCTCTTTGTACACAGTAGGAGTACCTGAAATCAGAATATGATCTCACTGCACTCAGTTGAGTGAGCAAATGAGACGGGTCCAGAAGGAGTATCCAAACACAAATTTATAAGAGGGGTAGGCAGTTTCAAGGCCACTAAGATTAACACTAAAACAAAAACAGGGAGGGTGGATGGGACTAACTGAAGAGCAGAGTCAAAACTTCCAGTTCAGTTAATATTCCTGCAACACACAGTTAAAATCAATTTAAATACTGTATTTTTTTGAAAACAAAAGTGCAGACAATGCTGTGTGGGGTGTTCTGTAAACCACTACTGGTGCAGCATCATATAGCAGCTGAGGGAGTTCCCTATACCACCACTGGTGCAGCATCATACTGCAGCTGGGGGTGTTCTGTAAACCCCCACTGGTGCAGCATCATACTGCTGCTGGGGATGTTCTGTAAACCCCCACTGGTGCAGCATCATACTGCAGCTGGAGGTGTTCTGTAAACCCCCGCTGGGGCAGCATCACACTGCAGCTGGGCATGTTCTGTAAACCCCAGCTGCTGCAGCATCATGCTGCTGCTGCAGGTGTTTTATAAACCCCCATCATGCAACATTATACTGCTGCTGGGGGTTGTCTGTTAACCCTCGCTTGTCCAGCATCATACTGCAGCTGGGGGTGTTCTGAAAACTCCCACTGGTGCAGCATCATACTGCTGCAGGGGTGTTCTATAAAACCCATCTGGTGCATCATCATACAGCAGCTGGGGATGTTGTGTAAACCACTGTTAGTACAGCATCATAATGCTGCTTGTGGTATCCTGTAAACCCCCACTGGTGCAAAATCTTACTGCACCTGGAGATGTTCTGTGAACCCCAGCAGTGCAGCATCATACTGCAGCTGGGAGTGTTCCCTAAACCCCACTGTTGAACCATCACACTACTGCTGGGGATGTTCTGTAAACCCCAACTTGTGCAGAATCATAATGCTGCTGAGAGTATTCTGTAAACCTTCACTGCTGAGCATCATACTGCAGCTGGAGGTGTTCTGTACACCCCCACTGGTGTAGCACTATACTACACCTGGCCGTGTTCGGTACTCCCCCCGGTGCACCAATGTACTGCTGCTGGGAGGGCTCTCTAAACCCCCACTGGTGCAACATCATACTGCAGCTAGGTTTGTTCCCTAAACTCCTGCTAATGCAGCATCACACTGCTGCTGGGGGTGTTCCAAAAACCCTCACTTGTGCAGTATCGTACTGCTGCTGGGGCTGATCTGCAAACCTCCACTGCTGCAGCATTATACTGCAGCTGGAGGTGTTTTGTAAACACCCATTGGTGCAGCATCATACTGCAACTGGGGGTGATTTGTAACCCCCCACTGGTGTAGCATCATACTGCAGCTGGGGGAGTTCTGTCAACACCCCTGCTGGTGCAGCATCATACTGCAGCTGGGGGTGTTCTGTAAACCCCCACTGGTGCAGCATCATACTGCAGCTGGGGGTGTTCTGTAAACCCCAATGGTGAGCATCGTACTGCTGTGGAAGTGTTCTGTAAACCTCCAGTGGTGCAGCATCATGTTGCTGCTGGGGATGTTCTGTAAACCCCCGCTGGTACAGCATCATACTGCTGCTTGAGGTGTTCTGTAAACCCCCACTGGTGCAGTATCATACTGCAGCTGGAGGTGTTCTGTAAACCCCCGCTGCTGCAGCATTGCACTGCAACTGAGAATGTTCTGTAAACCCCCACTGGAACAGCATCATACTGCAGCTGCTGGTGTTCTGTAAACCCCCACTGGTGCAGCATCATACTGCAGCTGGGCATGTTCTGTAAACCCCAGCTGGTGCAGCATCATGCTACTGCTGTAGGTGTTCTATAAACCCCTTCTGGTGCAGCGTCATACTGCTACTGGGGGTGTTCTGTAACCCCCACTGGTGTGACATTATACTGCTGCTGGAGTTGTTTTGCACCATCATACTGCTGCTGGAGTTATTGTGCACCATCATACTTCTTCTAGGGGTGTCTGTAAACCCCCACAGGTGTAGCATCATACTGCTGCTGGGGGTGTTATGTAAAACCCCACAGGTACAGCATCATACTGCAGATGGGGGTGTTCTGTAAACCCAAACTGGTGCAGCTTCATAATGCTGCTGCGTGTTGTCTGTTAACCATCACTGGTGCAGAATCATACTGCTGCTGGGGGTGTTTTACAAACCCCCACTGGTGTGGCATCATACTGCAGCTGGGGTTGTTTGGTAAACCCCCCTGGTGTAGCATCATACTGCTGCTGCGGGTGTTCTGTAAACCCAAACTGGTGCAGCATCATAATGCTGCTGGGTGTTGTCTGTTAACCCTTACTGGTGCAGCATCATACTGCTGCTGGGGGTGTTTTACAACCCCCCACTGGTGCAGCATCATACTGCTGCTGGGGATTGTCTGTTAACCCTCACTTGTGCAGCATCATACTGCAGCTAGGGATGTTGTGAATACCACCGCTGGTACAGCATCATACTGCTGCAGAGGTGTTCTATAAACCCATCTGGTGCACCATCATACAGCAGCTGGTGGTGTTGTGTAAACACCCACTAGTGCAGCATCATACTGCACCTGGAGGTGTTCTGTAAACCCCCGCTGGTGCAGTATTACACTACAGCTGGGAATGTTCTGTAAAGTCCCACTGGTACAGCATCATACTACTGCTTGGGATGTTGTGTAAACCCACACTGGTGTAGCATCATACTGCACCTGGAGGTGTTCTGTAAACCCCCGCTGGTGCAGTATTACACTACAGCTGGGAATGTTCTGTAAAGTCCCACTGGTACAGCATCATACTACTGCTTGGGATGTTCTGTAAACCCACACTGGTGCAGCATCATTCTGCAGATGGGGGTGTTCTGTAAACCCTCACTTGTGCAGCATCATACTAAAGCTCGGGCAGCATCATACTGCTGCTGGGGTTTTTCTGTAAACCCCCGCTGGTGCGGCATCATACTGCTGCTGGAGTTGTTTTGTAAACCATGCTGGTGTACCATCATACTGCTGCCGGGGGTGTTCTGTAAACCCCCACAGGTGCAGCATCATACTGCAGATGGGGTTGTTCTCACTTATGCAGCACCATACTGCTGCTTGAACAGCATCATGCTGCTGCTAGGGGGAGTTTTGCTACCCCCCGCTGGTGCAGCATCATTCTGCTGTTGGGGTGTTCCCTACACCCCCCACTGGTGCAGCATCATACTGATATGTGGGGTGTTCTGTAAACCCACATTGGTGCAGCATCATACTGTAGTTGGGGTTGTTCCCTAAACCACCACTAGTGCACCATCATACTGCAGCTAGGGGTGTTCCCTAACCCCCCACTGGTGCAACATCATACTGCTGCAGGGAGTCTACCTTAAACCACCACTGCTGCAGCATCATACTGCTGTTGAGGATGTTCCCTAAACTCCGACTGGTGCAGAATCATACGTCTGTTGGAAGTGTTCTGTAAACCCTCACTGGTGCAGCATCATACTGCTGCTGGGGGTGTTCTGTAAACTCCCGCTGGTGCATCATTTTACTGCATCTCAGGGTGTTACCTAAACCCCCACTAGTGCTGCGTCATACTGCTGCTGAGGGTGTTCCCTAACTACTGCTGGTGCAGCATCATACTGCTGCTAGGGGTGTTCCATAAACCCCCACTGGTGAAGCATCATACTGCTGCTGAGGGCGATCTGTAAACCCCACGCTTGTGCAGCATCATACTACTGCTGGGGGTGTTCTGTTAACCCCCTGTGGTGCAGCATCTTACTGCAGCTGGGGGTGTTCTGTTAATCCCAATGGTGCAGTATCGTACCAGTGTAGGGATGTTCTGTAAACTCCCATTGCTGCAGCATTCTACTGCTAAGGGGGTGTTCTGTAAACCTCCACTGGTACAGCATCATATTGCAGTTGGGGGTGTTCTTGTAAACCCCCACTGATGTAGCATCACACTGATACTGGGGCTGTTCTGTAAACCCCCCATAGGTGTAGCATCATACTCCTGCTGGGAGTGTTCAGTAAACCCCTGCTGGTGCAGCACCATACTGCTGCTGGGGATGTTCTGTTAACCCCCACATGTGCAGCATCATACTGCTGCAGGGTGTGTTCTATAAACCCCTGCTGCTGCAGCATTGTACTGCTACTAGGGGTGTTCTGTAAACCCTGAATGGTGCACCATCATACTGCTGCCGGGGGTGTTTTGTAAATCATCAAAGGTGCAGCATCATACTGCTTCCAGGGTGCTCTGTAAACCCCTACTGGTGCTGCCTCATACTGCAGATGGGGGTGTTCTGTAAGTCCTTACTTGTGCTGCACCATACTGCTGCTCGAGCAATATCATACTACTGCTAGGGGTGTTCTGCTAACCCCCGCTGGTGCAGCATCATTCGGCTGTTGGGAGTGTTCCCTACACCCCCACTGGTGCAGCATCATACTGATATGTGGGATTTTCTGTAAACACCCACTGGTGCAGCATCATACTGTAGCTGGGGGTGTCCCTAAACCACCACTAGTGCACCATCATACTGCAGCTAGGAGTGTTCCCTAAACCACCACTGCTGTAGCATCATACTGCTGCTGAGGATGTTCCCTAAACCCCAACTAGTGCAGAATCATACTGCTGTTGGGAGTGTTCTGTAAACCCTCACTGGTGCAACATCATACTGCAGCTGGGAGAGTTCTGTTAACCCCCTGTGGTGCAGCATCATACTGCAGCTGGGGGTGCTCTGTAAACCCCAAATGGTGCAGTATCATACCAGTGTGAGGGTGTTCTGTAAACCCTTACTGCTGCAGCATTCTACTGCTGTGGGGGGTGTTCTGTAAATCCCAATTGGTACAGCATCATACTGCAGTTGGGGGTGTTCTTGTAAACCCCCTCTTGTGCAGCATCATACTGCAGCTGGGGCTATTCTGTAAACCCCCACTGGGGAAATATGATGCTGCACCAGTGAGGTTTATAGAACAAACAGTGGTGCAGTATGATGCTGCACCTGGGTCTTCTGTAAACCCCACTGGTGCAGTATCATACTGCTGCTGGGGTGTTCTTAAACCCCTGCTGGTGCAGTATCATATGGCTGCTAGAGTTGTGCTCTTAACCCTGCTGGTGCAGTATCATACCCTGTTGGGGTGTTCAGTAAACCCTGCTGGTGCAGCATCGTACTGCTGCCAGGGGTGTTCTGTAAACCCCTATAGATGCAGCATCATACTGCTGCTGGGTGTGTTCTATAAACCCCCGCTGCTGCAGCATTGTACTGCTACTGGGGATGTTCTGTAACTCCTGAATGGTGCAGTATCATACTGCTGCTGGGGGTTTTCTGTAAACCCCCGCTGGTGCGGCATCATACTGCTGCTGGAGTTTTTTTGTAAACCATGCTGGTGTACCATCATACTGCTGCCAGGGGTGTTCTGTAAACCCCCACAGGTGCAGCATCATACTGTAGATGGGGTTGTTCTGTAAGTTCTCACTTGTGCAGCACCATACTGCTGCTTGAACAGCATCATGCTGCTGGTAGGGGGAGTTTTGCTAACCACCGCTGGTGCAGCATCATTCTGCTGCTGGGAGTGTTCTCTACACCCCCCACTGGTGCAGCATCATACTGACATGTGGGGTGTTCTGTAAACCCACATTGGTGCAGCATCATACTGTAGTTGGGGTTGTTCCCTAAACCACTACTAGTGCACCATCATACTGCAGCTGGGGGTGTTCCCTAACCCCCCACTGGTGCAGCATCATACTGCAGCTGGAGGTGTTCTGTAAACCCCGTTGTTGCAGCATTGCACTGCAACTGAGAATGTTCTGTAAACCCCCACTGGAACATCATCATACTGCAGCTGCTGGTGTTCTGTAAACCCCCACTGGTAAAGCATCATACTGCAGCTGGGCATGTTCTGTAAACCCCAGCTGGTGCAGCATCATGCTACTGCTGTAGGTGTTCTATAAACCCCTTCTGGTGCAGCGCCATACTGCTACTGGGGGTTTTCTGTAAACCCCCGCTGGTGTGACATTATACTGCTGCTGGAGTTGTTTTGTAAACCATGCTGGTGCACCATCATACTACTTCTAGGGGTGTTCTGTAAACCCTCACAGGTGTAACATCATACTGCTGCTGGGGGTGTTATGTAAAACCCCACAGGTACAGCATCATACTGCAGATGGGGGTGTTCTGTAAACCCAAACTGGTGCAGCTTCATAATGCTGCTGCGTGTTGTCTGTTAACCATCACTGGTGCAGAATCATACTGCTGCTGGGGGTGTTTTACAAACCCCCACTGGTGTGGCATCATACTGCAGCTGGGGTTGTTTGGTAAACCCCCCTGGTGCAGCATCATACTGCTGCGGCGGGTGTTCTGGAAACCCAAACTGGTGCAGCTTCATAATGCTGCTGGGGGTGTTTTACAAACCCCCACTGGTGCAGCATCATACTGCTGCTGGGGATTGTCTGTTAACCCTCACTTGTGCAGCATCATACTGCAGCTAGGGATGTTGTGAATACCCCCACTGGTACAGCATCATACTGCTGCAGGGGTGTTCTATAAACCCATCTGGTGCACCATCATACAGCAGCTGGTGGTGTTGTGTAAACACCCACTAGTGCAGCATCATACTGCACCTGGAGGTGTTCTGTAAACCCCCGCTGGTGCAGTATTACACTACAGCTGGGAATGTTCTGTAAAGTCCCACTGGTACAGCATCATACTACTGCTTGGGATGTTGTGTAAACCCACACTGGTGTAGCATCATACTGCACCTGGAGGTGTTCTGTAAACCCCCGCTGGTGCAGTATTACACTACAGCTGGGAATGTTCTGTAAAGTCCCACTGGTACAGCATCATATTACTGCTTGGGATGTTCTGTAAACCCACACTGGTGCAGCATCATTCTGCAGATGGGGGTGTTCTGTAAACCCTCACTTGTGCAGCATCATACTAAAGCTCGGGCAGCATCATACTGCTGCTGGGGTTTTTCTGTAAACCCCCGCTGCCGCACCAGCGGGGTTTCTGTAAACCCCCGCTGGTGCGGCATCATACTGCTGCTGGAGTTGTTTTGTAAACCATGCTGGTGTACCATCATACTGCTGCCGGGGGTGTTCTGTAAACCCCCACAGGTGCAGCATCATACTGTAGATGGGGTTGTTCTGTAAGTTCTCACTTGTGCAGCACCATACTGCTGCTTGAACAGCATCATGCTGCTGCTAGGGGGAGTTTTGCTACCCCCCGCTGGTGCAGCATCATTCTGCTGTTGGGAGTGTTCCCTACACCCCCCACTGGTGCAGCATCATACTGATATGTGGGGTGTTCTGTAAACCCACATTGGTGCAGCATCATACTGTAGTTGGGGTTGTTCCCTAAACCACCACTAGTGCACCATCATACTGCAGCTGGGGGTGTTCTCTAACCCCCCACTGGTGCAACATCATACTGCTGCAGGGGGTCTACCTTAAAACACCACTGCTGCAGCATCATACTGCTGTTGAGGATGTTCCCTAAACTCCGACTGGTGCAGAATCATACGTCTGTTGGAAGTGTTCTGTAAACCCTCACTGGTGCAGCATCATACTGCAGCTGGGGGAGTTCTGTAAACCCCTGATGGTGCAGCATCGTACTTTAGCTGGGTGTGTTCTGTAAACCCCCCCTGGTGTAGAGTCATACTGCTGCTGGGGGTGTTCTGTAAACTCTCGCTGGTGCATCATCATACTGCACCTCAGGGTGTTACCTAAACCCCCACTAGTGCTGCATCATACTACTGCTGAGGGTGTTCCCTAACCACTGCTGGTGCAGCATCATACTGCTGCTAGGGGTGTTCCATAAACTCCCACTGGTGAAGCATCATACTGCTGCTGAGGGCGATCTGTAAACCCCACACTTGTGCAGCATCATACTACTGCTGGGGGTGTTCTGTTAACCCCCTGTGGTGCAGCATCTTACTGCAGCTGGGGGTGTTCTGTTAATCCCAATGGTGCAGTATCGTACCAGTGTAGGGATGTTCTGTAAACTCCCATTGCTGCAGCATTCTACTGCTAAGGGGGTGTTCTGTAAACCTCCACTGGTACAGCATCATATTGCAGTTGGGGGTGTTCTTGTAAACCCCCACTGGTGCAGCACCATACTGCAGCTGGGGCTGCTCTGTAAAACCCCACTGGGACAATATGGTGCTGCACCAGTGGGGGTTTATAGAACAACCACTGGTGCAGTATGATGCTGCACGAATGGGTGTTCTGTAAACCCCCACTGGTGCAGTATCATACTGCTGCTGGGGGTGTTCTTTAAACCCCTGCTGGTGCAGCATCATATGGCTGCTAGAGTAGTTCTGTTAACCCCTACTGGTGCAGTATCATGTGGCTGCTGGGGGTGTTCTGTAAACCCCCACTGATGTAGCATCACACTGATACTGGGGCTGTTCTGTAAACCCCCATAGGTGTAGCATCATACTCCTGCTGGGAGTGTTCAGTAAACCCCTGCTGGTGCAGCACCATACTGCTGCTGGGGATGTTCTGTTAACCCCCACATGTGCAGCATCATACTGCTGCAGGGTGTGTTCTATAAACCCCTGCTGCTGCAGCATTGTACTGCTACTAGGGGTGTTCTGTAAACCCTGAATGGTGCACCATCATACTGCTGCCGGGGGTGTTTTGTAAATCATCAAAGGTGCAGCATCATACTGCTTCCGGGGGTGCTCTGTAAACCCCTACTGGTGCTGCCTCATACTGCAGATGGGGGTGTTCTGTAAGTCCTTACTTGTGCTGCACCATACTGCTGCTCGAGCAATATCATACTACTGCTAGGGGTGTTCTGCTAACCCCCGCTGGTGCAGCATCATTCTGCTGTTGGGAGTGTTCCCTACACCCCCACTGGTGCAGCATCATACTGATATGTGGGGTTTTCTGTAAACCCCCACTGGTGCAGCATCATACTGTAGCTGGGGGTGTCCCTAAACCACCACTAGTGCACCATCATACTGCAGCTAGGAGTGTTCCCTAAACCACCACTGCTGTAGCATCATACTGCTGCTGAGGATGTTCCCTAAACCCCAACTAGTGCAGAATCATACTGCTGTTGGGAGTGTTCTGTAAACCCTCACTGGTGCAACATCATACTGCAGCTGGGAGAGTTCTGTTAACCCCCTGTGGTGCAGCATCATACTGCAGCTGGGGGTGCTCTGTAAACCCCAAATGGTGCAGTATCATACCAGTGTGAGGGTGTTCTGTAAACCCTTACTGCTGCAGCATTCTACTGCTGTGGGGGGTGTTCTGTAAATCCCAATTGGTACAGCATCATACTGCAGTTGGGGGTGTTCTTGTAAACCCCCTCTTGTGCAGCATCATACTGCAGCTGGGGCTGTTCTGTAAACCCCCACTGGGGAAATATGATGCTGCACCAGTGAGGTTTATAGAACAAACAGTGGTGCAGTATGATGCTGCACCAGTGGGTCTTCTGTAAACCCCCACTGGTGCAGTATCATACTGCTGCTGGGGGTGTTCTTTAAACCCCTGCTGGTGCAGTATCATATGGCTGCTAGAGTTGTGCTCTTAACCCCTGCTGGTGCAGTATCATACTCCTGTTGGGAGTGTTCAGTAAACCCCTGCTGGTGCAGCATCATACTGCTGCTGCTGGGGATGTTCTGTAAACCCCTATTGGTGCAGCATCATACTGCTGCTGGGTATGTTCTATAAACCCCCGCTGCTGCAGCATTGTACTGCTACTGGGGATGTTCTGTAAATCCTGAATGGTGCAGTATCATACTGCTGCTGGGGGTGTTCTGTAAACCCCGCTGCTGCAGCATCGTACTGCTGCTGGAGTTATTTTGTAAACCACACTGGTGCACCATCATACTGCTGCCGGGGGTGTTCTGTAAACCCCCACAGGTGCAGCATCATACTGCATCTGGGGGTGCTCTTTAAACCCCCATTGGTAAAGCATCATACTGCATATGGGATTGTTCTGTAAGTCCTCAATTGTGCAGCACCATACTGCTGCTCGAGCAGCATCACAGTGCTGCTAAGGGTGTTTTGCTAATCCCCACTGGTGCAGCATCATTCTGCTGCTGGTAGTGTTCCCTACACCCCCACTGGTGCAGGGTTTGAGTCTCACAACGGATAATTGGCTAGGCTTAAAATGGCTCACAAGGGCAGTTAGCTTAGTACTAATCTATGAACCTATGAACTGCAGGTGCAGCATCATACTGCTGCTAGGGGTGTTCCATAACCTCCCACTGGTGAAGCATCATACTGCTTCTGAGGGGATCTGTAAATCTCACACTGGTGCAGCATCATGCTATTGCTGGGGGTGTTCTGTTAACCCCCTGTAGAACAGCATCATGCTCAGCTGGAGGTGTTCTGTAAACTCCAAATGGTGCAGTATCGTACCAGTGTGGGGGTGTTCTGTAAACCCCTACTGCTGCAGTATTCTACTGCTGTGTGGGTGTTATTTAAACCCCCACTGGTACAGCATCATACTGCAGTTGGGGGTGCTCATGTAACCCCCAACTGGTGCAGCACCATACTGCAACTGGGGCTGTTCTGTAAACCCCCACTGGGGCAATATGATGCTGCACCAGTGGGGGGTTATAGATCAACCACTGGTGCAGTATGATGCTGCATCAGTGGGTGTTCTGTAACCCCCCACTGGTGCAGTATCATACTGTTGCTGGGGGTGTTCTTTAAACCCCTGCTGGTGCAGCATAATATGGCTCCTAGAGTTGTTCTGTACACCCCTGCTGGTGCAGCATCATATTGCTGCTGGGGCTGTCCTGTAACCCCCCATAGGCATAGCATCATGCTCCTGCTGGGGGTGTTCAGTAAACCCCCGCTGGTGCAGCATCATACAGCTACTGGGGATGTTCTATAAACCCCCACAGGTGCAGCATCATACTGCTGCTGGGTGTGTTCTATAAACCCCCACTGCTGCAACATTGTACTGCTACTGGGGGTATTCTGTAAACCCCAAATGGTGCAGAATCATACTTCTGCTGGGGGTGTTCTGTAATCCGCCACTGCTGCATCATTGTACTGCTGCTGGAGTTGTTTTGTAAACCACACTGGTGCACCATCATACTGCTGCCGGGGGTGTACTGTAAAAGCCCACTGGTGCAGTATCATACTGCTGCCAAGGGTGTTCTATAAAACCCCACTAGTGCAGCATCATACTGCAGATGGGGGTGTTTTGTAAACCTTCACTTGTGCAGGATCATACTGCAGCTCGAGCAGCATCATACTGCTGCTGGGGGTGTTCTGTAATCCCCGCTGGTATGGCATCATACTGCTGCCGGAGTAGTTTTGTAAGCCACACTGGTGCATCATCATACTGCTGCTGGGGGTGTTCTGTAAACCCCCACAGGTGCAGCATCATACTGCTTCCAGGGGTGCTGTGTAAACCCCCACTTGTGCAGCATCATACTGCAGATGGGGTTGTTCTGTAAGTCCTCACTTGTGCAACACCATACTGCTGCTAGGAGTGTTTTGCTAACCCCGAGCTGGTGCAGCATCATTCTGCTGCTGGGTGTTCTCTACACCCCCACTGTTGCAGCATCATACTGTAGCTGGGGGTGTTCCATAAACCACCACTAGTGCACCATCATACTGCAGCTGGGGGTGTTCCCTAAACCCCCACTGGTGCAACATCATACTGCTGCAAGGAGTGTTCCCTAAACCAGCACTGATGCAGCATCATACTGCTGCTGAGGATTTTCCCTAAACCCCAACTGGTGCAGAATCCTACTACAGCTGGAGGAGTTCTGTAAACCCACGATGGTGCAGCATCATACTTTAGCTGGGCATGTTCTGTAACCCCCCCTCTGGTGTAGAGTTGTACTGCTTCTGGGGATGTTCTGTAAACTCCCATTGGTGAATCATTGTACTGCATCTCAGGGTGTTACCTAAACCCACACTGGTACTGCATCATACTGCTGCTGAGGGTGTTCCATAAACCCCCACTAGTGCTGCATCATACTGCTGCTGAGGGTGTTCCCTAACCACTGCTGGTGCAGCATCATACTGCTGTTAGGGGGTGTTCCATAAACCCCCACTGGTGTAGCATCATACTGTTGCTGAGGGCGATCTGTAAACCCCACACTGGTGCAGCATCATACTACTGCTAAGGGTGTTCTGTAAACCTCCTGTGGTGCAGCATCATACTGCAGCTGGGGGTGTTCTGTAAACACCGAATGGTTCAGTATTGCACCAGTGTGGGGGGTTTCTGTAAACCCCCACTGTCGCAGCATTGTACTGTTGTGGGGGTGTTCCACAAACCCCCACTGGTACAGTATCATACTGCAGATGGGGGTGTTCTTGTAAACCCCCTTGCTGGTGTAGCACCATACTACAGCTGGGGATGTTCTGTAAACCCCCACTGCTGCAGCATCATACTGCTGCTGGGTGTGTTCTGTAAACCACTGTTGGTGCAGCATTATATGGCTGCTGGAGTTGTTATGTAAACCTCCACTGGTGCAGCATTGTACTGCAGCTGGGGGTGCTCTGTAAATCCCCACTGGTTCAGCATCATACTGCTGCTGGGGGTGGTCTGTAAACCCCCATAGGTGCAGTATCATACTCCTGCTGGCAGTGTTCAGTAAACCTCAGCTGGTGCAGTATCATACTGCTGCTGTGGGTGCTGTAAACCCCCACAGGTACAGCATCATATTGCTGCTGTGTGTGTTCTGTAAACCCCCGCTGCTGCAGCATTGCACTGCTACTGGGGATGTTCTGTAAACCCCACTGGTACAGCATCATACTGCTGCTGGGGGTGTTCTGTAAACCCCCATTGGTGCAGCATTATACTGTTGCTGAGGGTGCTCTGTAAACCACCTCTGGTGCAACATCACAGTGCTGCCAGCTGTGTTCTGTAATCCCCCACTGGTGCAGCATCATACTGCTGTGGGGGTGTTCTGCAAACCCCCACTGGTGCAGCATCGCACTGCAGCTGGGGGAGTTCTGTAAACCCACACTTTTGCAGCACCATAATGCTGCTGTAAGTGTTCTGTAACCCCCCAATGGTGCAGCATCATACTGCTGCTGGGGGCATTCTGTAAACCCCAGTGGTGGAGAGGAAACATTTGGGTTCATTCTTAAGCAATTACAAACATGGCTGGAAATGTAAGGGTGATTCTATACAAACTACTCTAATGGGGGACCAACTTAAGGGATGTTTTCCCTGTGGCCATTATACCCACTGCAGAAGGGTGATGAAGACATGGCAGTTCAGCAGCAAAAAACACTGGGCTAGTATCCAATATATTCTTTTTTGCAAACTGTCAGATGGACTGGGTGATGTACTTGGCTACCTGCACCTGCTCTGCATTCTACGTGGGATGAATGTCCAGGCCTTTATAATTAAGAATTTCTGAACATTTAAGTGACATCAGACACAAGATGCTCACAAATGCTTTATGCAAACACACTGAGGTTCAAAAGAATGCATCCTTTAACTTTGCTGTGATAGACAGAATTATTGGACAGGGAACAAAGAAATCAGGTTGGCATCAGATTTTAAATAATAAAGATAAGAAATGGATCATCAAACTGGTGGGTTTGTTTTCTCCAGGGCTTAATGAATACCTTTAATTGGTATGGTTAATTAGTTCATTAATTTGGAGCCTCATCTAGTGGTTGCCTATAAAAAGAACAAGTGTATATGTCTTTACTGCACTGAAGAAGGCTTTGTAATTTTTACAGCCGAAACCGGTCTGTTTTGTCTCTTTTTTATTATGCATCATTCACTCCAGGGCAGCTCAGGAAAAGCTGCCTGCTGAATTCCACCATAGGAACAACAGAGCAGCCTGAGCTCATTTTCAGAAAATCCATTTGTAATACTATACAGAAAACAAATGCTCATAACTCTTTAACTATAACAGCTACACTAAAAATGTAAACGCGAAAGTTGTTCTGCAGACACTGACCTTTCCAACAGTGTAAATGTTGATAGTGCATATCAAAGACATAATGAAATATTTGGCAAGGAATGCTGATATTGTGCAATTTTTTTAATTTTTTGGAAAAGCAAAGCACAATATCTTGGTCTATGTACCATGCAGACCCATGCAATTTGAATTTAATTTGTTAGTATGAATGTCAGCTTTAAAATGATACTTTAACCATAACTGTGTGACACTCCTTTCATGAGATATTCACAGAAATATGATTAGTATATTATTTATCATAATTGATAAATAAACAAAGCATAATATCTCATCACCTGTAACAGACAGAGCCTACATATCAGTGTAGAAGTTGTGCATCTGAATGTCAGCTTCAAAATGACGCATCATTTGTGTGATTACTATGCTCCCTCGCAAAGATATGGGCATAATAATGAGAAGTATTGTAAATGTATAATTTTCATATTTGTATTAAGACTAAACAAACTGTGATATCTGCACGTGTGTACAGTGCCTAGACACAGTTCTTTTACCATGATGTAAGGAGTAACACCGTCTTCAAAATGATGCATTACTTCACACAATGTGGTGCTCCCTTGCAAAGTTATTTACCAAAATATGAAAAAAATCATAATTTCCATAACCTAAGTCGGAAACAAACTTTGATATCTGCCTATGAGTACAACATACAGGTACCATTCTTTTACCATGTTAGAACTATAAATAATATTTTCAAAATGAGTTATTACTTAGCACATTCAGATGCTCCCTTGCAAAGTTATTTACCAAAATATGAAAAAAAAATCATAATTTTCATAACCTAAGTCCAAAACAAACTTTGATATCTGCACATGTGTCAAACATAAAGGCACAATTATTTTACCATGTTAGAACCAGCAATACTGTCTTCAAAATGAGATATTACTTGGCACATTCAGATGCTCCCTTGCAAAGTTATTTACCAAAATATGAAAAAAATCATAATTTCCATAACCATAAGTCTCAGACAAACTTTGATATCTGCACATGTTTTCAAACATACTGGCACAACTCTTTTACCATATTAGAACCAGCAATACTGTCTTCAAAATGAGATATTACTTGGCACATTCAGATGCTCCCTTGCAAAGTTATTTACCAAAATATGAAAAAAATCATAATTTCCATAACCTAAGTCGGAAACAAACTTTGATATCTGCCTATGAGTACAACATACAGGTACCATTCTTTTACCATGTTAGAACTATATATCTTTTCAAAATGTGGTATTACTTAGCACATTCAGATGCTCCCTTGCAAAGTTATTTACCAAAATATGAAAAAAATCATAATTTCCATAACCATAAGTCTCAGACAAACTTTGATATCTGCACATGTGTCAAACATACAGGCACAATTATTTTACCATGTTAGAACCAGCAATACTGTCTTCAAAATGAGATATTACTTGGCACAT